>NC_058116.1:33052500-33290000 GCF_914725855.1 Thunnus albacares | reverse complement strand
TCCTCTGAGTCCTCAGATCTTTTATTCTGAAGCAGCTTCCTTTATTTAACCAGATGACGACGTCTCAGTCGAGTTTCATGAGTCTCACCTGAAAATGTTTCAGCTTCTGTTTCAACACATTAATCCACAAAAATCATTTTACAGGAACGTGAAGAACGATGGAAGTAAACGTTCTGCTGGTTGTTCGCAATCATGAGATCCTCAATCAGTTTCATAACAAACATTTTAACAATTTAAATTTTTAAGTTTGACTCTTTAAGTTTTAATGTTTCGTCTCATAAGTTTTACTGAAGTCACGTTGATGTTTCTTTCAGACGTGTTGGAACACATGATGATAACTAATATGTCAACAATTAGAAATTATGAAACAAATCATGTTACAATTTAAAAGTTTCACATTTCACAAAGTTGTAATTTTGAGCTAAAAACTTGAAATGTTTTCAGAATGAATTTATAATTTTTAGGTATTATGAGATAAAATCAGGAGAAGGTCCTCAGTGTTTGGTTTGTCCACAACCAAATCCTTCACACTGCACCTTTAACAAGAATAAATTAAATACATCTCAAAAAAATGTCAATAAAATTAAATTAAGATGTGATGAGAAAACATTTTATTCTCAAAATATAGACAACAAATCCTTTCATTAAAATGACCTTTTTGTTCTTTAGATTTTACAGCTTTTTCTTTGAAAACTACAACTTTAACTAAAAATTTTAATTTTTTTTAAAAGAAAATTACAACTTTATGTGGAAATATTTCTACTCTTGTTCAGTTAATATGGACACATTTCTATTTTTATTTATTTTATGTTTTTAAGTGAATGTTTCATCACACTGATGTTGATTTATTTTTTTTTTTTACATAATTCAAATGTGAGTTTATTTATTACAGAACAGTTTTTATAAATGTGATTTCTTGAATGTTTCTTTACTGTGTTATAGTTGGGTCAGTATTGATCAGTGTTTGTATGTTTGTAAAACAGTTTGTAATTGATCTGAAAGCATCAACATGTGCAGTGAGCAGCGTTGCCAGATGGGAAAATGTTAAAGTATCGTACCAGAGGCTTAAAAGCATCGCAGTTTGTGGAAAATGATGGTACACGAGTCCTAACCAGAGAACAAACTGGTGTAAATGTGTAATTTCAGAAAACACTCAGCGATGCTCGTGAGTCACAAGTCAGTTCATCATCACAACAAGCAACAAGCATGATTGACTGGAAATACGTGACGTGAGAAGAGCTGCGTAAACACAGACGTAGGATCCGTATTTACTACCCCGATCCTGTCGGGAAGTGAATTAAAATGAGACTGATTATAACTTCTAATACTAAGTGTCACAAAATGATCAAATTATTGTACATTATGGGACTTTTTGCATTATTGATTGTACAGAGGGCAAAATTATCATACAAATACAATAATTATCGTATATCTGGCAACGCTGGATCCAGGGCCTCATTTATCAGAACCGATCAGCAGTTTCACATCTTCAGTCTGAAGAACCTTAAAGTCCCACCAACAGCCTCTAGAAGCTCCAACTGACTCCCATTCAAAAAGCTTCTCTCTAGAAATACTGAGTCATTCTGGTCTCAACCTCTAAATTCAGACCCTCTAATAAGTGTGCTGGTGGTCATTTTGGAAATTATTGCTCCGTTAATAAGATTTGAAGACTTATAAAAGCTTTGATGTCTGCTGTGTGACTGTTGATTGACAGCTGTGATTGACAGTTGGCTCACCTGCTGCTCTCCCCAACTCCAAGACCCACACCGACTATTGTCACAATATTTCACTAAGTTTAATGTTACGTGATTATGATACCTGCCCTGTAAGCACAATATAGCTGAAGTAGCTAATGTTAGCCAAAGCGTGCAATGCTCAGTGTTTCCAGTTAGCTAGCGTTAGCTTGGGTCTGAGCTAGCAGCATTTGTTTCCAGAGTGTGAAAGGAAACATCCTGCGCTCCTTAATTGAAGGTCCTGCCTCCAAACGGACATGATGGCGCCGAACATAAGCAGCATCTCTGAAAACCAACGTCACACCTCGTGCGTCCATCGTTATATACAGTCTGGGATCAGAGCATGCAGTCTGATGTAGAGTTACTATCAGGAAACATGAAGAAGAAGACCTCACAGACAGGGAGGTGCCCAGCATGCACTGGGGGAAGCGTTTGAAAGTGAAAGCACACAGTGAATAAATGAGGCTCCTGGTTTTGGTGAATTGTTGTTGAACCACAGTGTGCGTGTCTGTGGGCTTTGTGGTGCAGGTGTTGTGTTTCATGCAGTGTGTTGACTGAATCCACACGTGATGTTCTGAGTGATGAGATGATGCACAAGAAGCTGAGCAGAACAAAAGAAACATCGGTATGTTCTTTAAAGGATAGGTTCGGGTTTTTAAACAGTCCTGACGTGATATTCTCCACAGCTCAGTTCTTAACAGATACGTCTGGATTTATCTAACAGACTGCTGAAGCTTCACAAGTTCCAGCTGAACTGTGGAACGAGGGCGGTGGATTAGACAGCGTCGTCTCGTTCAGAGAGAATATCTTCAGGATCAGTGTGGAGAGCAGGAACTGTTACAGCGAGTGAGACTCTAACCCACGTACATCTGGACATCAGTATTGTTAAGACAGACTTGAAAAAACCTGAACGTATCTTTTAAATCTGTTTCTGCTCTGACCAACACATTTTAAAATGTTAACAGGCTGGTAGTTAATGATGTTTCCCATTCATGATGCTGATCAGCCAGTCAGTACATCATGATATCTGCAGTATTTATGCTCTAATACACTTTACTGTTTAACATTTATAAACAATATTAAAAACAATAAATGGTTTATAACAAACTGTAACGTGGTAAAGTGTTTCTATTCCTTACAGTGTCTTCTATACTGTTAATTAACTGTTTACACTCAAACAAATCTTACATTAATGTTATAAAACAATTATTAACTGTTGACAGGCACATATTAAACTTACGGTATGTTATAAAACTGTTTAACCATTTCTTACAGCGTGTTAAACATTTTGTAAGTCTGATGTCTAAATTGCACAGGAGGGCTTATAAAGTTAAGGTTCAGTTTAGTTTATAATAAAACTTGTCTTTGCAATACATCTGTTTATAACATTATCATTTATTAATTAATCACATACTGCTAATAGATGTCGAACCTGTGGCAGTCTATGCGTGTTTTCAAACCTCATGTTATATCAGTGGATGATTTGTTAACTTGGTTCACTTTCATGTCACACAGAGAGCCCAACAGAAACCAGTCACAAACATCTGGACAAACATCCGCTAACTCTGTTGTTTTGAATTGTTTGTCTGATTTCTGGTAATAAATACGGCCTTTCATTGTTCACTGATTCTAATGTTGCTCAACCTCGACTCCAACCCTGCACTCACCTGGCTTTGTTCCCCGTCACTTATTCACAGACTTCTACAACCAACTGAAGCTGCTGCTAGTTCGCATCGGTTTGGTTTTAGCCACAGTAGCCAGCTAGCTAGCGCTCCAACACAGTTCTTTTTCACTGACTCCAGGAGTACTTTGGATTTAATACGATGCCCTGTGAAGATCGGTAGCGGCTCCAGAGAGCGAAACAGACGTATAACTAACCTCAAGGATGATAACTGTTGCCATCAGGGCCCCTCGGGTTTGGAACGACCTGTCTGAGGAGATAAGGCTGCAGAATCAGTAACTTCTTTTAAATCACTTCTTAAAATCATTTATACAGATTTGCTTTTATGTGATGTCTTTTTATCATCTCTATTGTTTTTCATTGTCCTCTACTGTCGTGTTCTAATGTCAGACATGACATAGTTAAGCTACGTTTGAGTAAAAACAAGGTTATAGATGCAGCTGCAAGAACAATACTTTCCACTCATATCTTGGGATGTTTGATTTGAAAGAGAACTGATTTAACTGCTAATTATAACTATTCTATTATCATGTAGATCAGTTCTCTTCATATTTATCCAACAGATCCTTCAATGTTTTGATTGGCAACTCCTCATCCTCAGCCTTCATCTCCTGTGGTGTCACCTAAGATTCTATACTTGGTCCAATCCTGTTCTCCATCTACATGCTTCTGTTAGGTCATATTATTCATGTAAGTCATACTATTCTTCAATATCTACAATGATAGTTGATTTTGAAGAAGGTCTGAGGGCCAAAACTTCATCTGAATAAAAGAAATGCATATGAAGCCACTGCTCTACAAGGATACTTCCAGTGATCAGCACCTCACTACAACCTTTGGTGTGTGTTACTTTTATTCAAAAATACAACTTATCTTATCACTTGTAGGGTAAAGTCCCTGCATATTTTGAAGGCAGACAGCACAAGCCTCAAACAACAGGTTGGCTCTTCCTTCAACACCCCAGGAATGCTGCCCAATAATATATGAGTGAGAGTCCCAAACTCCTCACTGACCATCTAAACAACCTCCTGCAAACAGAAAGGATCAGATGAGGAACTCCTATCTCCTGCATGGTCACCAAACCAGACCATTGACCCAAACCACCTTTGATCCCTCAAGCTACAAGAGCAAGCAAGATGGGAAGACACCCCAGTGTGAATTGATAGTACCATTAGGATAAAAGACAACTAAGCTGATGTACCATTGATTTGACTTGCTGCTTCTCAGGTAACAGTCATCTCATCTGTTTATCAGGTCTCTCATACCAGCTACACAATAGATAACTCTGCATCATGCATTCAAATCATTCACTAGCCATAGCCTTGAGTACCAGTTTCCCTTTTGTGTCCCTCTTGTCTACTTGTAGCTGTAGTATTAGTAATAAATGTGTATGTAACTAAAGTGGACTTATTTGTGTTTTCTTGTGCTTGCATCTCAGTCATTTCACCTTAAAAAACCTACACCCTTGCAAAATCATAATTATGATTAATAACAATCATAATTCTAATTGATCTCTGTTGTGTGGCCAACAAGGAGGACTATTTCCCTATTATTATACCTACTCTAATATGAGTTATGTCACTGGATGAATAATTTCATGTTGGAGTTGTGCACAACAATAATTCATGATTCCCCCATAAAATCATAAAGATATTTGAGTGCACACTGTATTGCGGATGACACACAGATCTAAACAACTGCAACAAACTCACTGACCTCAATAAGTGTTGACAAGACAACAAATCCTGGATGGCTGCAAACTTTCTCCAACTCAATGAGAATAAATCTGAAGTTTCATTATTTGGATCACAACAATTAACTGACATTATTTCTCCTCATCTTTGTCCCCTTAAATCACACACAAAACATCTTGGAGTATTTGACTCAGCACTCAAGTTTAACAAACAAATCAATCAGGTTGTGAAATCGTTTCATTCAGCTCCACATCGTCTCCAGACCCAGATCAGTTCTCTGTACCTCTGACCTGGAGAAAGTCATCCACATGTGTTTGCATTTCTATCAATAACTGATCAATAACTGTAGCTTATCTTTAGAGAAGCCACTCTGTTCCACTCTTTGAAGAAATAAAGTAGTTTTCCTGTTAATGGCTCACTGTAGTACGGCAGCCTGTGTAGGACAAACCTACATATATTATTAGCACAACATACGAGCAGCTCCATGGTTCAGTCCAGCAGAGGAGACAACAGAACAAAACAGGAACCAAACTTGTCATATGCACTGTTACGTATCAGCTGCAACTAAATGTAAACATTCAAAAATGAAGTCACAATGATATTTTATTATTTATGAAAAACAAGAATGAAAATAATAACTCTTTTAAAGTTTTAAACTTTTTAAAAGAACAAAAATACCTGCATTCAAAGACAGAAACATGTGTTTCCAACACATGAGAATAAAATTCAAACAACAAAGACGAGTTTCAAATGATTAAATGGTCTCATGTACACACGTATACATACATACATATATCTACACTAACACTCAGTACATGTTCTGCATTACTTCTAATTATCTGTGTTACAGACATTTCATGTGATCAGGGGGCTTTTAATTTCAAAATTATTTGAACGTTCATGATTTTCAACGTTGATCAAACAGAACAAACGGTGAGAAAACAGAAGCTGCCATGATGTCAGTGCAGGTACACAGACATAAAGCACTTTGTATAGTTTGCATGTTGGAGTTGTGGAAAGATGATCTTCCATCTATTGTTAAAAGCATTTTAATCTGTCTGATCCTCCGTCCTGTATAAATGGACACTAAATAAAGCTGCAATAACTCTGCTGCTTCAGTAAAATAAAGATAATACCAGCTAAATATGTAGCATTCAAATGTGTGAAGTTTGACATATATTAAATTGGATTTAAAATATTTGTTTAATAATTATTTCCCAAATAATATAAACAGAGTGCAGTGTAATTTTATTACAAGTTTCAGTCTCTCATGAGAAACCATTTGTTTATTTTTTACAGGCGCTGCTTCTGTTTTCTGTCAAAACAATAAATCTTGAAAGACTTTGGTCACTTTTAGCTTTGACATGTAAATACGTTCTTCCATGAAAACAGGCTGTCAGCTGATCAGGTCCACCTCAAGACTGCCGACATTACTTCTTGTCCAGGTTGAAGATCTCTCGGCTCTCGATGAGGATGAACTCCACAATCTGGTTCTGGTAGACCATGTTGAACGCCATGTTCCCTGAGTCCAGCTCGGGCCACATCAGAGTGGGACCGAACACGATGCCGATGCCCTGAGTGGACATCAGGTTCTTCCTGGAAAAGCCCAGAACTCTGCAAAACACAACAAGGAACTCGATCATCTCTGTCATACACTTTGGTTTCCTGGTTTAAAGACGACAATCTGATGGGTTTCAAACTGTATTTGATGGTTTCTGAAGGATCTGTAAAGATGTTCCTCAGGGGTTAGTCTGGGGCCACTACTGTTCTGTCTTTACACGAATAATATCTGTAAAATATAATTTTACGCAGATGATATGATTTTCTACACAGTAGCTTCAATTCTGTTAATATCCACGAGCTGATTTCCAGATCTTACTGATCTCAATCTGATATAGAACACAAAAATTACTTCATGCTCTTCACTAAAGGTGAATGTCTCAACATGTGTTGGGATGACTCATGATGAACAGGTGACATCCTACTAATACCTCGGTCTGTGGATCGATGACAAACTATCCTTTAAATCACTTGCTGAGGACAAAAAAAAACTCAAACAAAAGCTGAACTTTCTGCACAGACACAAGTTGTTTCTCTCATAAAACTCAAAGTTAGACAACAATCAGTTCAGTCGACAGTCTTGACTTCACAAAACTGTGGTGAAATTTTTTCTTTGCTTCACATTTCAACACTTTTCTCTTCAGCTGTTTTGTATCAGAGCATTTTATCAAATGTACCAATCCACACTGACTCTGACATGAGTCAGAAGCGTTTTTTTTCATGCTCAAAATCTATTTTTTTCTCCTCTGTCATGTTTACTGAAGCGTAATCTGCACAGACAGCTGTTTAAATCACATAAATCTCTTAGTTTATATGTTCTATATTTATTGATGAAGGCTCCCAGTCTGGCTGTGAGTTTGTGGGTTTCACTACAGGCAGATTCTCTCACATCAATGAATCAATAAATACAAACCATGTTGATTTCTTCTCGCGGAGCTGACATGCAAACTGTTTTAGTTCAGTAAATGTCTGCTGACAGTCAGCTGGTTCTGTTGACAGAGTCGGTGTTGATTTAACTGACGCTTAAGGCATCGCTTAGTCCTGCTTTGATGTGGAATCCCAGTAAGACTGAAGGTAAAAGCTTTTGATCAGATGTGTTGACCTGTGAAACAACTTCTCTCTGTGCTGATATTTAGAGGAACTGAGGGAGATATGTGCACACATTGGAGGAGAGACATTGACTGATGACTATGAAGCCTCGTTCTGCTCTGAGGAAGTTTAACTTTCAGCCTCACTGACTGATTCAGAGATGCTTGATAAATATGAACATTGACTCATTGGTTCAGGTGTGGTTCACTTGTGGTTCAGGTGTGGTTCAGGTGTGGTTCACTTGTGGTTCAGGTTCAGTGGTTCAGGTGTGGTGGGGCTGACAGTCGTACCTGTGCAGGTGGCTGAACAGCAGCTTCATGGTGTCCTGGTTGGGTTTGGGCAGCTGCTGGACCAGTTTCTTCACAGCCTGAACTTTCTGTTTCTGATCTTTGATCTCTGCTCAGAGAAACAAGAGGAGAGATTTTTTCTTTACACAGATTAATTAACTTCTTTTATTTTACATTTATGTGGAACAACATTCTTAAATGTCTCCAAACTAAAGTCCAGATTAAAATAATTCATAAAATGTGTTGAACACCTGAACACTTAAATTAATTTGTTCCACTGATGAAACATTTCTCTGTATTTTTGCTAGCTTCAGCATATCTGTAACAGACAAATCCTATATATGTAGTTCAAAAGAAACTCAAATATAATAATGCCTCTAATTAAAATAAAGCAAGTGATCAGGTTTTTACTCACTGACAGCCTCCACAAACGGCTGGAAGAACTTGAAGGGGAACAGCGGCTCCGGCAGCTCACGGAAAAACATCTTGAGGGCTCCAGTGACGACGTGAATGTCCTCCCACTGACTGTGATCCAGGTCTAGGTCCTCCTCTGGGGGGACAGACCAGAACCAACCGGGGATCATTACTACCATAACGTATACTCATTATCAGTATAAATAGTATCATAACTGATCGAAACAGGATCATAATGTATATAAGGGGCCATTCAGGGGAAAGTTTAACATGTTTCCTCACATCGCTTAGATACATTTCTGTTGAATCAGGACGTTGTGTGTACCTCACTAAATGTCCTCGTTCTTCCCTCAGATTCATTACCAGAGTATGACTGTATGACAAAGTCTGTCATCAACACTATTTCATCCATTAATCCCTTATGGGACATTTACCACCTGATATAACATCTATGCTGGACTGGACCACAGGACCAAACTCGCTCTACTGTCTTATGCTTCAAGGTTTATTGTGAACTTGGAAAATCTGCCTTTACTTTTTGTGCACCAAACAAATGGAATTATCTTCCTCAAGATCAATACTCTCACTACCTCTGAACAATTCAAGACTATGATCTCAAACCGCTTCACCTCAGTGTTCAGTTGTTTTCACTGATAATTTACCTCCTCTGATCTATTTCACTCTACTATACGTATTTTGTTTTTAACTCTATCTCGACATCACTGCAAATGAGGGAAACCTCAATGATTTTTGAGGTTTAAATAAATGTTAGAATGAATGAATGAATGTTCATGTGAGGCCAGCAGGTCGTGTCTGAGCTTTGGTAGAGTTCATGGTTCAGGTAGTGTCAGGATGGTGGATCATAGTGTTGTTTTGGGGTTTTGATGAGCTTCAGTGGGGAGCAATCATTTTGTTTCGGAGGATCAGTCCTCAGCAGGATCCTTGTCGCTGCTCCTTAAAACAGCAAAAACTTTTCTGCCAAATCTAACTCTATAGTTAGATTTCATGATTTAATAAACTGATAAATACATGTATAATGTGGGAAAAGAAAACACATTTTCAGTAAATGCGTTTTGCGACTTGGCAGATACATTCATTAAATGAATTAATAGAAATACAGGTGGCATTATGTTTGTGGCACAAAATATTTTCTGTTATAGAGAATAAAGTTGATTTCTAGTAGACATGTTGGAGCAGACAGAAATTTACAGTCAGACAGTCAGAGAGAGAAAAAGTGTTTTTAGAGCTGACCTTGATCTACGATGAAGCGAAGTTTCTGGATTGTGGCCAGATTTCCACTGACTCTGTAGATCCCGTCAGCCTCCAAACCTGAAAACAAACACACAGTTAATATAAGAAACAACATAAACTGGCTTCAAATATAACTAAGATATGCTCTCCCATATCTGGATGTAGAAATACTGTGTTCATACAACACAGTCAATAATTAGCAGGCAATGAACGTACCTCGCTTGTCGACAGCGTCCAAACAGATCTGAACAAACTTCGGCACTGTGGTTCCTTCGCGCTCACAGAGAGTTAATAGGTTGCAGCCGAACACTCGATCTGAGACAGACGGACACGTTAAAACACATGAACTCACAGAGGAGTTTAAGGTTTAATAACAAATTATGACTTTTTTAAATGGAAGTGGCTATTGGAACAGATTCCTCCCTGTCAGTAGTTCGTTTATTGTTGGTATGGAATTATTTTGCATGTGCATTGATATGGACTGCACAAGATCACATGATCAAATTCAAATTGTTTCAAAATGGAGGAACTCTTATGCTTGCAGGTGATACACCAGTCCTTCCTGTGGTCTGAGTTAAAATGTTTAAGTTTAGGCACAAAAACCACTTGAGAAGGATCTGGTTTGGGTTAAAATGTAGTAAAAATGTCCTGTTTAACGGCACTAAAATGCCCAACATGACATAAAAATGTACGGTTAGTGGTCTACAAGAAGTCCTGCAATAAATTCCTATTCCATACAAATAGAATAAACTACTATCAGCACAGAAAACCAGTGTGGACCAACAGCCTGAGAACTTCTGGCATGGAATCCTGTTCTGTGATTAAAAATGTCTCCATAAACAGGCTCTAGTTTGTGTTTGCACTGCACTCATGAGGATAAAAATCTAGAGGTGCTCATTATCATTTTAGCAGTATCACTAAGTCAGCTATCTGTCCAATCAGGAGTATGGCCAGGATTAGGTTGTTCCTTTAATTCGTGGTAAATGGTAAATTGACTCTTCTTATATAGTGCCTTTCCAGTCTTCCGACCACTCAAAGTGCTTTTACACTACAAGCCACATTCACCCATTCACACCACATTCATACACTGATGGTGCCAACCTGTACATCAGTAGGAACTAGTCATTCACACACATTCACACACTAATGGTGCAGCCTTCAGGAGCAATTTGGGGCTCAATATCTTGCCCGAGGACACTTCGACATGTGGACTGGAGGAGCCGGGAATCAAACCGCCGATCTTCCGATTAGTGGACGACCCGCTCTACCCCCTGATCCACAGTACAGTGTACACTGTATGTCAAATATAGATTCTGTTTGATTCAGAGCTTCATTAAATTTAAACTTTATGTCAAATACATCCAAAACCAAGCTGTCAGTTTTATGTCTTAAACCTCTTTGACCTGCCAGTGACTTTATTCAAACCCTCAGAACTTTATTTTAAATCCTACTGGAGATCTCAATGTTTCCAAAGATCCCAAATCTGAGAAATGATGCAGCAGACATGTCGACTATTTTCATGAAAACACAGAAACTGTGGTTTGAATGTCACTCAGTGGAAAAATCAGAGCTTCAATGTAGAGCTGCAGCAACATGATACACAGAATATGTAATATTATCAGAGTGGAGGAAGCGTAAAGCTGCTTAAATGTATGTTATTAAATATGTAAGGAAACCTTTGATGAGGCCTTTCTCCTGCAGAGTCTTCATGGACGGACGTCTGATGATGAACTTCTTCAGTCTGTTCTTCACTCCGTTCTTGTCAGCGCTGTCTGAAGTGCTGTGTTTCAGCTTCGAGCTGCCGAACACGTCTGCAGAAAACATCACAAGTCTGATTACAGCTGCTTGAAATGAACACTGCGTTTCTCTCAGCTGTTTACAGATTAATAACAATAATAATGATAATAATGATAATGATAGTAGGTGGATCCTCACTGATGGAGCGTCTGTGAACCGGGTTGCGTTGCTTGGTGTTCGGGGAGGCGGAGCCATATCCAGGTAGCGAGCTGTGTCTGGGCAGGTATTCTGTACTGTTTGACTTCCGCAGAGGAAAACTGCCGTCAGCTTTGGTCTGAACAGAACAGAAAGATACAACCAACCACATCTGGGTCTCACTCCACTAATAATCTGAAGAAGAGTTCAAGTTTGCAGTAAAAACATCAGTGTTGTGTGTTGTTATGTTTCAGATGTTCCTCCATCATTGTAAACTGAATATCTTTGTGTTTTGGACTGTTGGACAAAACAAGAAAATACTTTGGACTCTGAGAAACTGATGGACATTTTGTTAATTGAAAAGAATAAAATAAAACATAATAGTCATTTGCATCCCTGAACAGTTTCTTTTATTCTGATAAGCAGCTCATTTGCATTTCTCTTCCTGTTAGAAGCTGAAGGTTTGCTGATCAGCGTCGACTGGCAGCAGGAAACGTCGTGTGTCTGTAATGTTGCGTTTGTTCATTTATTGAATGAAATTCTTGTGTTTTAGTAACGACTGCTGTCGTTGGGAAAGTTTGTGACCACCAAGTGTGAACTGTTCAGGATGTAAGACAAACAGTTTGTTGATCAAATGATCCTTTTGAACCCTTTAAGGTGTTTTTGGTAGTTTCTAATTTCCTTCATTTATAAACGTATGTTATACTCACTATACTGTATGTGACCATTAAAATATTGATGTATTGCATCTGTTATAGTTGTATGATCTCTATGAAAGACAATGTGTTGTATTAATTAAAGCTGCAAGCAGCGTTGAACGGGCCCTCGCGCCTTCGTGCACGTCAGGCTGCAACGCAATCGAAGGGCTTCTGTGACGGGCATGTAGATGTTTTCAGACCCGGCTGTTTTCAGACAGTGCAAGAAGGAGATAAACATCACTTCCTTTGTCCACTATTTTGCCTGCTGCTGGGGCTGCTTTGCTGAAATTTCGTAGGGGCGCTCTTCAGCCAGTTTGCATCACTGACTGAATATTGTCATGTAGATGTGTTCAGGCCGGGACTCTTATCAAACATGTAAAGTTTGGTGCAGACTGGAGCATTTACAATAAAGTTATAGCAACTTCCTCTGTCATGGCGAAACATCAAATCTCAACGGTGTGAGAATTTTCTGCAGGGTGAGACATGTCTGTCTTGCAAGTTCTGGGCTCATTCACTTGAATTTCAATTAGTAAATTGAAAACTCTTGATGAGTTTGTATGTAAAACAAATTAATTTCCTAATTTTCATCAAGTCTATTTTTAGAAAAGTAAAGACTTTTAACCCACATGACCTGGTCAAAGTGTGATTGACATGTGTACTGTCAGGTGTGTAGAGACAATAAGTAACTGCAGCTGAACACAGAAAAATACTCATATATTTGAATGGAGAGTGTGAGTGAACCGCTAAGTGCTTGGGCCCTAATAAAGGAAAAACTGCAGTACAGAGCTACAAATTTTAGTTTTGATGGTATTTTTCTACAGCACTTTATCACTAAACTGTCACTCTCACTCCATTTTTTCCCTTCCCCTCATAGGTCATCTCCACTACTGAATTATACATATAAGACCTATAATTATTGTAAAATAAATGATAACACCAAACTTCATACAAAGTTTGTATATAATGTACTGTATGTATATAGGCCTTTATGCTGTACCCTACAAAAATGAGCTGCATTCAACCCCCACACCAGTGGCGGCTGGTGACTCAAAAAATTGGGGAGGACAGGAGGAAAACCAACATACTGCATCAAACTATATTATTGTTCCCCATCTGATGAAATCGGAGGGGTGGGGGGCAATTTCTTAGTTCGTTTTTAAGCTGAGTCGTATATTGAGTAATAAGCTTAAAGTAACTAGAATAACAAGTGTTAACTAGTGGTGTAATGCATCGTAACTTAGTTGATCCGTGGGTCACCCCCCATGGTTCGGCAGGCATATGAACTGTGGATTAATTGCAAAATGTAATGTCTCATTTAAGACAAAGTAAACTACTGTAAGTACAAGTCATGGACAGACAGTGTGTCACTAACACGCTGTCTTAGTGATAAAGTGCTGTAGAAAAATACCATCAAATCTAAAATTTGTAGCTCTGTACTGCAGTTTTTCCTTTATTAGGGCCCGAGCACCTAGCGGTTCACTCACACTCTCCATTCAAATATATGAGTATTTTTCTGTGTCCAGCTGCAGTTACTTATTGTCTCTACACACCTGACAGTACACATGTCAATCAAACTTTGACCAGGTCATGTGGGTCAAAAGTCTTTACTTTTCTAAAAATAGACTCGATGAAAATTAGGAAATTAATTTGTTTTACATACATACAAGTTTTCAGTTTACTAATTGAAATTCAAGTGAATGGGCCCAGAACTTGCATGATTTTGATGCCACAGGTGTGAGCAAGACAGACATGTCTCACCCTGCAGAAAATTCTCATCCTCACACCGTTGAGATTTGATTTTTCACCATGACAGAGGAAGTTGCTATAACTTTATTGTAAATGCTCCAGTCTGCACCAAACTTAACATGTTTGATAAGAGTCAGTCATCAGTGATGCAAACTGGCTGAATAGCACGAGTTCAGTGACTGAAGTCTCTCCTGATCCAATGATCCAAATCTATCAGCCATACTAACAGCAATCAATGATTTGCTGTCATTTCATAAGATTCAAACCAAGAAGCTTGAAAAGACTAAGAGAGACGTCTGATCTGTAATTTGTCACATGACACTTTAAAATATGTCATAGACTCAATATTTCACCTTCAATATGAAATTAATTTACTTACTATTCAGCAGAAATTAGTTTAATATCTCAAGTAGATGTAATTACATGTTTACATTCTGCAGCAGTGAAAGAGTTAAAAATCACTTCACAACCGCCAGAGATCAAAAACATCAATGATTTATTGAATTCTCATTTATTTATTTATTATTGATTGATTGATTGATTGACTGATTGATTGACTGATTGGCGTATTGATTGTAACCTGTTGTTGGGGTCTTATTGTCATTATTGCTGTTGTTTCTTGTGTGTTTATTGTGTTTGTCTGTTGAGATTAAAACTTGTTCTTACTGAAGAAGCGATGACCTTTCCGATGGCGTCGTACCATTTGCTGGCGGTGGTGTTACTGTCAGCCTGGAGGAGGTACTCACTTCCTGTGTTGGTTGTGATCTGGAACAGATGAAAACAGTGAGTTAGGTCGGGTACCAACACGTACCTACGGAGCCCCTGAGGGGACACAGGCATACAGAGAGCCAGCACAACAGAGGAGCCTTTCTTCCCAGAGCATGAAGTGCACAAGTCCTTCAGCTGTCATGAAACTGGTTCGGACCCTCTGGGCCAACAGTATCATTAGTGTGGACATGTTGTTGTTGTTGTTGTTGTTGTTGTTGTTGTTGAGTCTGAGTTCCTCCACAACAAATTTAAAACTCATCGTACAGAAAGCTTCTCTCCACATGCTGCAGTTGCCTAGCAACGCACAACAACTCTGCGAACCGCTTTCTCTAACTGTAGGATCCACATCATATAACCAGTGTATCCTGTTTTCAGTTGGGTTGATACATATATATATATATATATATATATATATATATATATATATTTAAATGGGAGAAATATTGTTTTCCGATTTTAAAATCAAACCAACTGTAAGAATGGAGCTGCTGTTATAAATATGAATGCATTGTTATGATGATATAAACAGTAAACACTGTGGAGAACAGAGAGCGAAATAAAGAATAAAACACACAACTTCTGTGTTTCTGTTTCTCTGCTGTAAGAACACATGAAAGAATCCAGTTCAGTCCAGTTAACGCGTGACTGTCAGAGAAACATCCAAGTTTAATACAGAACATGTAAATTAACGGCATCAGTGCGACCATGTGACCAGTTCCTGTTTGTTACCTGAAAGACGTTTTTCCTGCTCGACTTCTCTGTCGTCCACTCGATAACAGCTCCACACAGCTGCAGCACATCTGGTTTACTTCCTGCTTTCTGAACATAGAGACGGTTGACATAAGCTCAGAGGTAACACAGTCAAAAAAAAGTTTTTTAAAAAGTTTTTTTTTTTAAAAAGTTGTTCCTCGACGGGATCAAAGTCAACGTTAATTTACCAACCAACAATCAGTCCGCTGCAGAGACAATAAAACTATTGAACACCTGCGTGTAAACATGCTGAAAGTAGAAATCTCTGCTATAAGGGAACAAAAAATGTGTTTTTAATGATATAATATAATATGATAATATATGTCATGATGCTTGAGGAACATTGTGTTTGGCTGTAATGTCTCTTCTTTTCTGTATGTATGTGACTGTTCATCCTTCGGGACTTTTATATATTTATGTGGTCATAGTGTTTAAGTGTGACTGTATGTGTGGTGGAATCCAGGAAGGAGAGCCAGTGCTTATACTGGTGCTAACGGGGATCCTAATAAAAACAGAAAGAAAAGAGTTAGTGTTTTACCAGAACACTTTCTTGTTGTCTGTCTTTATAAAACAGCAGCTGCTCTGAGGTCAGTACGGTCCAGAATAAAGTCCAGTTCTTCCTCTGCTTTTTACCGCCCTCTGAGATTTTAGCCATGTTCAGGTTTTCACCTTTCAACTCCACCTGGAAACACACACACACACACACACACACAGGGAAACACATTATATCAGGTGGCTGCTTCAAATGTGTGTGAGGTAGATATGAGGTAAATATGAGACAGATATGAGACAGATATGAGGTAGATATGAGGTAAATATGAGACAGATATGAGACAGATATGAGGTAGATATGAGACAGATATGAGACAGATATGAGACAGATATGAGGTAGATATGAGGCTGATATGAGGCAGATATGAGACAGATATGAGACAGATATGAGGCAGATATGAGGCTGATATGAGGCAGATATGAGACAGATATGAGACAGATATGAGGCTGATATGAGGCAGATATGAGACAGATATGAGACAGATATGAGGCTGATATGAGGCAGATATGAGACAGATATGAGACAGATATGAGGCTGATATGAGGCAGATATGAGGCTGATATGAGGCAGATATGAGACAGATATGAGACAGATATGAGGTAGATATGAGGCTGATATGAGGCAGATATGAGACAGATATGAGACAGATATGAGGCAGATATGAGGCTGATATGAGGCAGATATGAGACAGATATGAGACAGATATGAGGCTGATATGAGGCAGATATGAGACAGATATGAGACAGATATGAGGCTGATATGAGGCAGATATGAGACAGATATGAGACAGATATGAGGCTGATATGAGGCAGATATGAGGCTGATATGAGGCAGATATGAGACAGATATGAGACAGATATGAGGCAGATATGAGGCTGATATGAGGCAGATATGAGACAGATATGAGGTAAATATGAGGTAGATATGAGGCAGATATGAGGTAGATATGAGGCAGATATGAGGTAAATATGAGGTAGATATGAGGCAGATATGAGGTAGATATGAGGCTGATATGAGACAGATATGAGGCTGATATGAGGCAGATATGAGGTAAATATGAGACAGATATGAGGTAAATATGAGGTAGATTTGAGGTAGATTTGAGCTATTAGAGGATCAGGTTTTTGAGGGCTTAGTGAATGTCGAGGAGGAGCCAGTCAAGTTGTTTTGAGACAGGAATGAAATCATTTTTAAATAAAAATTTATACTTAAATAAAAGTTAATACTCCAGATCTTCTAAAGTTAAGTGAACTTTCCTGATTGTAGTACAGCAACTTATTCATCAGACTCATGTTTACAAAATCCTTGAAAAAAGTTGCTTCCTATTGAAATAATGTGTCTGAACTGGTTTTAAGAGCTCAGATATAAACTGGGAAGAGTGATTTATGGTGTGATGTTGAGTCAGTTACTCACTGACGGTTCAAACATGGCCGCTCCTCCTCCGCCCAGCATGTTGTGCTGAGACTGATTCCTGCGGTGCCGAGAGATCTAACATCAAGATAAATGAAGACGTTAACGTCACGCTGCTGTTTACCTGCAAGACCTCAGGTGTGTTTAATGACGCTACTGAAACGTAAAGAGATAAGAGAGAAGAAGCAGTGATTCTGTTCCAATCAGTGATCAATGAGGATCTGATGATAAGTGTATTTAACACTGTGAAGGAGAAAAAGTCTGTTATTGAGTCTTATTCATTCAGAACAACTGAAGGTCAAATCATGAGGTGTTTGTATTGAACAGGTGACTGATGTGTTTATGTTGTTTGACATTTCTTACAGTGTAAAGTTATAAATAATACACAACATCTCATAAAAACTGAAAAGCTCATTGATCTGTCAGGAAGAAGTTGTGAAGTGAACTAAAAGCTGCTGATGAAGACAGACAGTTTTCTGCTGCAGGAGTCAGATGTGTAAACAACATGCATCACTTCCCACACGTTAACTGTCCGAGCAGCACACACGTGGTTTCTGCAGATCTGTTCACCGTCAACACTTCACAGCTCCTTCATTACAACGTTGTGATTATGTTGCAGTGAAAATATATTTGCCGTCATGCTTTTAATGTGGTGAGTCTGATGTTTATTGCGTATCTGTTGAATGTTGTTGTTGACTGTGTTTGAAGGGTTTTATGAGGTGAAACATGATTAAAACTGTGCAGTAAAGATGAATGAAGCCTAAATGTGTTAATGTGACAAACGTCATCCTGTTACATGCGTCAGTTATCTGATGCTGAGAAAACAAAACCAAACTCACAACTGTCAATCACGTAGGTGCAACATCAGGCTGTAAGCAACACTCGTTAGTTTATCACCATGACAACGCAGATGAATGAATAACAGCCGTCACCTGAACCATCACACAGCAAAGACAAATATCTATAATCATCATCACGTGCTATACATCAGTTAGACTTAATTACACTTAATCAACATTGTTCTGAATCACATGCACCTGCATTAGTCTTTAATTATTTTTAAATTATTTCTAGAAATTAATTCCTTTGTTGTTTTTACAAAGTTGCATCTAATAAAGTGTAAAATATTGTTTTTACTGATTTTACTGTTTCTGTGATATGATGTGAATGATGTGATATTGATGTTGATCATCATTCTGCAAACTGAAGACCAATTTCTTTTTTTGTGCAACAAAAGTGAACAATAAAGTTTTTTTTTTTATTTGGTTTGTATTTGGAACATTAAAGGGAAACTGAAAGACCTGGTCCAGGTCCAGGTCCAGTGGAGGCGGGTCCTCAGGTGAGTACTCACAGGTTTCTGAGGGAGGTCGGACTCCTGCAGCACCATGGACTTGGACTGGCTCAGACGGTCTCCGGAGGTCTGCGAGGTCTTGATGCGCAGCTGCACAGCTCCCTGCGGCGCCGGCGGCTTCAAGTTCTGCAGGTTTGTGATTCTGTGGATGAACAAACGAAAAGCAGCAAAGTTAAAGTTGAACTTTTCACTGTTTTTCATTCAGTGTTGCTGTTATTTCTCTCTCAGTGTTTAAAGGAGACGTCTGGTCTTGTTCCACGTTCTCTCTTCCTGACATCATAATTAAAGCTGGAAAAATTAAAAACAAATCTTTTCCTCTGAGTAAGTCTGTACAGGTTCATGCCGCTTCCAGGAAATATCCACAGCCTCACACTCTAAATCCAACACTGACTAACAAAATATTGGGAAAACGTTTCAATATAATTCATTCCAGTACACCAGCAGCATCGCTACCACCTCAGTAATAAACATTACGTAGAATTATCACCTTTCTGACAACATCAACACACACTGAAAATGTAAAAGCTTCATAAATGTAGAATTAATAGCAGAACTGTTGTGTTGGATTAGATTGTACAGATGTTCCTAATAAAGAGTTTATTAGGAACAGGAAGTCAGTATGTATCTATAAGTTCATACTGTGTTTATACTGGATGTATATATAATCTATACATATATACTGTAACATGTATATATATGTATAGACTGTATGTATGTACGGTTCTTCTTCACAGCATCTGACAGTGTTTGTTACTCTGAATAATGAATTTGGGTGGAATATCTTTATATCAGCAAACGGCAACTAAATCTGAGTTATTAATGTGTTTTATTCACATCATTAATGTTTGTGAACGCGGCAGGAAACAAGTGATATTATCATGAAGAGCTGAATAAAATGATCGATTCTGTCTGTGAACATTCGGTCAAACTTGATTCGAGAGGCGGACTGATTGACTGTTTTCCTGTCTGACTTCCTGTTTGCAGCTCTGGTTGCTTCACTGCGGTTACGCAACATTTGTCCTTCACAAGGAAAAACCTCAGCAAAAAAAGACAACAGATTCAAAGAATGAAGGACAGGAAATCAAATAACAGGCATCAATAAAAATAAGTTAAATGAAGAATAAAAAAACAAATAAAATAACTAAATAAAATAAATATATAAAATAACACTGTATTGTGATGACATCATCACTTCAGATTATTAGTCAGTATGGCTCAAAGTAAACAAACAAACATGTACAAAATACAAACAAACAAACAGAAATAATATATTTAGGATTAAGAATTACAGCAAATAGTTATCAAACACGAGATTCAAACCTCACAAATATTTAATAAAATAAATTCACTGACTGAGACCACACCGAGAACATTAGATTTCAATAATGGAAGAGATCTGATATGTTGATGGATGGATTGGAGAACCTGATGGAGGGATGGAGGGATGGAGGGATGGAGGGATGGAGGGATGGGGGGTGAGGTGTGAGAGTTGAGGAACATAGAATGGAGGGTTGAGGGACGACGATGGATGTACGATATGTCGACTGGACGACGACTGCCGACAGAAGAGGGAAGGTTTCTCTCCAGTCCATCGCCTGGGTAGACCCCTCCCTGTTCCGGTGTCAAAACGGAGGGGGGAGGATGGTTGATGAGGGGTTAGGGTGTGAGGGACCGGCAACCGAGACGAACGGATGGGTTGTGCCTGAATACTTTGTTACGCGGAAATGGGTGTGTGCGCTCAGAGTGGTCTCTGTTCCCAAACCTTGTTTATAAATCTATAAACTTCATCAGTCAAATATAGATTGAAGGTCAGATCTTCTCTGTAAAGTTGAATATTCTGAGGATGTTACCTGTCACAATACAAAACTCCTGGTTTGAAGGTTTGCATGAAACAATCTCAAACCTTTTATGACTTTAAGAAAGCCAGATGTTCAAACTTCAAGATGTTCAAATGGTTCAAAAAGGAGAAGTACAGCTACTCAACCGCTTTCACTACTATCCGTCCTTTGATTGTCAGCAGTGAGATGTTTGTTCCTCTGTGAGCAAAGACTGGAAACACACTGAAGGACGTATGTTACAAAGCTTAAAGACTGACACCAAATGTCTATAATTTATATAAAACCCAACTGAAGCGTCATTTAACATCTTAAATCATGAACAAAGATCCTGGAATTATAACAGATTATATAACAACACAAACTAATGACAGTAAAATGTATCAAACGTGCTGCTGAAACACTGAACAACACTAATGCGCCTCCATTATAACCAGCTGAAGCTGCTGCACTGACCAGGAAACATCATGCGGCTCGTCTCTGTTTTCTATTTTTATGCAGCTGCTCTATTTTTTCTCTCTCTACGTGGTTCTCCAACTGGTACAAACTACAGAGAACTCATAGAACGAGTACAATCTGTTTAAATATGATTCAAATAAAAGGCTCATTGACCAGAAACAATGCGACGCAACCTTGTGGGTTTTCATTGCATATTAAAATAAATCAATCATACTAATGTGAATCTATGATCCTGTAGTTAAAACCTAACCATAACTCAATAACTCAATATGTGCACAGTGACGGAGACGCAGTCAGTGCAGCTTTTTAGCTTTTTAGCTTTTCAGACTGAAGAATAATGAGATGGAAAACGCTGAAACACACTAAATGTCACCATAAAAAATTCAAAGACCAACATTTTTATTTTGCTTCATGTTTCCTCTTTTCTGAGCTGCAGAGTTGCTGCTCTGCAGTATTAACAGCATGTCAGCTGAGCTGTAATGATGTTAAATGTTAAAGGCTGGTTTAGATTTGTAAACTGGTTTAGGAAGGTTAGAAATGGCAGAATTGTTTATCTTTTGTTTTTCTGTTTGTATTTTGTGAGTCATAAATAAAAATGAAGCAAATAAAAACAATAAGATATAAAACAGTGTTTAGGATCCAATGTACACATGCACCAAATGCATCTATTTCCCCTTTATAGATAACAATCAATTTGAAAATGTGTGCAATTAATTAAAATTAACCATAAACGATGTGAAGCCTTCATGATGTATGTCATGAACACTGACGTTGCCGCAGTAACAGAAGAACGTCTGACAGGCCGACGGCTGCAGCAGCTGTTGATGCAACAAACGAAACAAAGTGATCAGACATGAGAAGCTCATTGCTGCACACTGTCAGAGTACATATGACCTCACGCTCAATATCTATAAAAAATACAAAAAACACTGTATACGTTTATATTTACTCCAAAATCCAGCGTACAGGTGTTTCTCTGGTTTTTACAGTTCATATATGAGTGCAGGTGATGAAGATGAGGTGGCTGGAGGAGGCAGAGTGTGTTCAGACACCATAGTTACAGTCATGTGATCACTGCAGTGAGTTTACACACAAAAACTATGTGAACACTAAAATCCTACTTAGAGATATATGCACAGTGTCATAAGATATTATTTCATTGCTCTGTAATGTGGTTGAGGTGTGAATGAATCAGTATATTCACAGGTAATCATTTCCTGATCACCTGGTACATCATGACATCATCCTGACATCATGATGTCAGCTGGCTTCAATGTTGATGATAAAGTGGATCTATAATTAACGTGATATGAAGTGAAATTAAACGTGTTATCTGGCTTCAGGTCACCACCTCACTGTCTGCTTCACCACTAGACCTTAAATCTGAAGGATTACATCAGTCTGGATCCTCCTCAGGGTTCAATGATGATAATAATAATAATCAGTAATATGTGTCCATGTGTCTGTTAGCAGATGTTGGTTCAGGTTTTATTCAGCCTGCAGTGTGAAAGATGCACAGAACCAGACATACAGTCCTGTGTGCCTCCCAGTGCGAACGCTACCAGAGCTGCTGGCTACATATCAGACTGTTTACACGATCAATTCCCCAGTTTTCATACTTGGAGGTTTTAACCACTGCGAGCTAGAACTGGTTCTTCCTGACTATGAACAATATGTGAAATGTTTTACACGTGTGTTATGGGAATGTATAAAATGCTATACTGCTAGCCTTCTGTCGCTAATTCTGATCACAAATTAGTGAACTTAATCCCAATTTACAGGACAGTTTTTAAGAGCTGCGAAGCGAAGATTAAAACAGCAGCTGTGTGGTCAAATTTTTACTTCTTTATGTATTTATTGGGACCATGTACAGTGTTAAACCATTTGATGTACTGTACCAGAGTTAGCTTGTATAATAACACTGTAATAACACTGTAATAACACTGTAATAACAGGGAAAAATAGCCTTTAAAGCTCAGGCAGATCTGTGCAGAAGGAAGTGAAGCAGCAACTGAGACGAGCCAGGAAACGACGTTTTAACATTTTTCATTTGTAGACTATCTTGAACCAGCTAAGAAGTACTCAGTCACATCAGATTAGGACTCTTTATTCCCTGCTGAGTGTGTTGAGAACAAACTGCAGATCGCTCCACAATCTGTCCAGTAGCTTTTTAAACGTGTCACTTCAAAGACAACCTGACGAGATTTCACCTTTTCTTTTAGAAACTTGTGCAGAAGAGCTAAAACCAGCCTGGTGCTTCATTTTTCAACAGTCCTTAGATATTGAAAAGGTTCCTGCTCTTTGGAAAAGCTCTGATTTCCAACTGAAAACAATGATTTTAGATTACATCAGTTGTGATGAAACACTTTGAGAAGTGTGTCTGTGTTGAAAGTCTTTTACAGACAGATGACGCTGTTACAGCAACCATGCGCTCGGTTTGAAAACATCTAGAGGACAGTAGAGCTTTTAGCTCAGCGTTCAACACTTTACAGCCAAAACTGAGACAACTGGATTTCAACTGGTTTTTAACAAACTGAACTCAGCAGGTTTGTCTCAGATAAAATCTATCAGCACAAGGCTGTCAGCTCATCCAGACGCTCACAGGACTACATCCTCAAATACTCAAATACTCAGACGATTCTGTTGTCAAGTTTACTTCATAGGAACGATGATACAAACATCTGTCATTCAGAAGGATTAGAGCAAAACAAATCACCTAATTTTAAATGTAAAACTTCATGAACACTTAATGTAACGCTTAAACTTTCTAAAATGAAAAGACAGGATTTTTAAGCCTCTTTCCACTTTTATTCAAATACAAATACAAATATTTGGTCCTCTGTACATCCCTACTACCGATCTCTCTATCTGTCTGTCTCTCTATGGAATATTAATATAATTTAATTCCCGTTCACATGACGTATGTGAAGACATTCACTGGATATTCATTCATCATACAGTTAACATGGATGAAAACTGAAAATAAAAGGAGCGCTGTCACTGCTGAACTAAACGTCTTATCAGTGACCGTTAGTGGGAAAGGTTTTTGGTTTTATAACCAGCGACCAATCAGAGGATGACGAGACCTTAAAGGTTCATATTCTGCTTTTAGTAGTTTTCTGGTATTTATATCCTGTTCTCATGTCGGATGTTAAAAATGTTTTTTTGTTGTTTTTTTTTACTTTCCTGACGAGATGACGTCGGCTCGTCACATGTCCATAAACCTGCGTCTGTTCTGTGATGTTTGTTTCTGAGGTCGTTCATGTTGTCGGCTCTCATATTTCAGATCTGATTCATGATTCCGTTTGGAGTAAAGACGGAGAAAAAGAAGTGAAATCCTGCTACTCTTGTTTGTTTGTTTGTTTGTTTGTTTGTTTAAGTTTTACAGAAATATTACCTCCACACACTGATGTCGGGACTGGTCAGGTGTTTAAGACCAACATAGAAACTATATTAAAATCTAGACTTGTTATAGTTAATATTACGTTTACATGATGCATCTTCATTAATAAAGACCGGGCAGGTGGTATCACAGAACAGCAGGAAGGTTTCTCTGTACCTGATGAGTGTTTGATGATAACTGAACCTGCCTTCTTTATCACAGAATATACACTAAATATTGTCAGCGAGGAAAATAATTTAAAAAAAGGTTTTCTACATTTAAAAAGGAGGAAAATCTGGAGTTTAAGAGGTTGAAACAAGAATGACGTCGGCGTCACTGTGACATCAAAGTGCTTCAGTTTTGTGGGTTTGAACCTTTTTTAGTAACCGACTGTCAGATAAAACCACATAACGCAGCAGTGCAGCGTCATAATACGAGATGATAATGAGTTTAGTGATGAAAGCTGCAGTAAGAGGAGACAAACTGAAGCGCTCTAGACAACGGAAGCTGGAATTTCACTTGTGCATCGATAGAGAGATAACTATTAATCCTCAGAGGGGAAACTAGTCTGTTCGTCCGTGCAAAATCACAAAAAATAGAGTCAAAAATTTAAAAAAATAAACAAAAATAAAAAATAAAGTCACATTATGTGAACAACAGAATGCAAAATCACTGTTGGAGTGAAATAATCAGCTAAATTTAGCAGCGTCTATCAAGACAAGTTCAAACGTTTTGTATTTCCTCCATCGCACATCAGTCATCGGAGGCCTTCACAGCAATAAATAACAACCCAACAAGTGTTACAGCCAGTAATGATGTGTAGAAACCTGCAGACCGACACCAGCACAAACCCATCACCAAGAAAAACACAACCGAAGCGTCAAGTCATGAATCAGGGCGGCAGAAAACCCTGATGGATGATTTAATATTTAACTTACCTCAGACCCGCCATCTCTGTGTGTCACTGATCACAAAAGAAGAGACGCAGAGAGTCGAGGCCTCACTGTTAGAGGAAGTATGATTCATCACGTGGTTTCTTCAGACCAGCCGTCTCACACTACACTGCTGCAACCTTACCATTTCCTGAAAAAAGCAGTTTGTCACTTCTGTCAGTTCATGTACAAACATCTGCAGAGAGCGACTGCATGGGGCAACTTTCTTCTTCTGCTATTTACAGACCAGTTTTAGAAAGAGGCGTCACTGTCAGTGCCAGTTTAATATTAGAGATGTATAAAGTCATTTTTCACCACTTGAGTGAAGAAGAACCCAACATACTTGGGCCCCGATCAGACAGAGAGCTTTTTAGAAACCTTGGGCGGCTTTTTGTAATTGTTTTCAATAAGAATGAAGCTTTTTGCTCTTTGCTTTTGAGTTGCTCCATGCACCTTGTGTTTTTCTGCTCTATGTGCCCCGTGTCTTTGCAGGAGCGGCCTGAACGCTTCAAGTTGAAAAAACTTCAACTCAGAGCTGAAAAACACCCAACATCATTTGCATTTTTTCCCTCATTGTTCAATCGCATGAATTGAGAGGCGGGCCTTCTCTGGTGGTGACAACAACAAGTGAAGACAACAGTCATGGAGGACAATCTAGTGGCTGCTGCTGCTGGATACCCGGAGCAACTTGACTTTACCGACCGCAGCAACCATGATCTGAACAGAAAACAGCAGCCTGGAGGCAAATAGTGCCGTACTTGAGATTTCTCATGTACCCACATGAATCTCTGTTTCTGTGTCCAACATGCTATTTCGGAACAGACTCTCACCACGCTTGATGTAGTCCAAGTACTGCAGTAAAAGTACATAAGTATTATGAGCTTGATGTAGTTAAAGTACTGCAGTAAAAGTACATAAGTATTATGAGCTTGATGTAGTCCAAGTACTGCAGTAAAAGTACATAAGTATTATGAGCTTGATGTAGTCCAAGTACTGCAGTAAAAGTACATAAGTATTATGAGCTTGATGTAGTTAAAGTACTGCAGTAAAAGTACATAAGTATTATGAGCTTGATGTAGTTAAAGTATTGCAGTAAAAGTACATAAGTATTATGAGCTTGATGTAGTTAAAGTACTGCAGTAAAAGTACATAAGTATTATGAGCTTGATGTAGTTAAAGTACTGCAGTAAAAGTACATAAGTATTATGAGCTTGATGTAGTTAAAGTATTGCAGTAAAAGTACATAAGTATTATGAGCTTGATGTAGTTAGAGTACTACAGTAAAAGTACATAAGTATTATGAGCTTGATGTAGTTAAAGTATTGCAGTAAAAGTACATAAGTATTATGAGCTTGATGTAGTTAAAGTATTGCAGTAAAAGTACATAAGTATTATGAGCTTGATGTAGTTAAAGTATTGCAGTAAAAGTACATAAGTATTATGAGCTTGATGTAGTTAAAGTATTGCAGTAAAAGTAGTGGTTTGGTCCCTCTGACTGATATATTATTATATATGACATCATTAGATTATTAATAGTGAAGCATCAGTGTTAGAGCAGCATGTTACTGTTGTAGCTGCTGGAGGTGGAGCTAGTTTACACTACTTTATATACAGTTAGCTAGTTTAGTCCAGTGGTTCCCAACCTAGGGGTGGGGCCCCTCCAAAGGGTCAGCAGATAAATCTGAGGGGTGGTGAGATGATTAATGGGAGAGGAAAGAAGAAAAAACAAAGTTCTGATACACAAATCTGTTTTCAGTTTTTGGACTTTTTCTCTAATCTTTGATTTTTGCTGAAATATTGGATCATTTGAACATTTATTGAAATGAAAGCATGTGAGAAGTTTAGAGGGAAAAATCACTATTTGGTGGAGCTGTTAACAACTCATAGACATGTGAAATGTGACCCCGACTACACACTGCTTTTTGTAAGACGTCAAAAGACAAAAAGGTTGGAAACCACTGGTTTCATCTTTAACAATGTGTTGTATTTTAAAAGCTTGTTATATTATCCATTGTGTCAAATCTTCATCTGAAAAGTAACTAAAGCTGTCAAATAAATGTAGTGGAGTAGAAAGTACAATATTTCCCTCTGAAAGCTAGTGGAGTGGAAGTATAGTACTTGTTTTAGAAGTATGGTATTTTAGTACAGTACTTGAGTAAATGTACTTAGTTATTTCCCAATCAACATGTTATTATCATGTAGAGTAGCAGTAAATTGACCCCAATGCAGGACAGCAGGTCGAGCTGCGAGACTTCTTTGATGAAGAATTGCAGGCAAAAACACAAAACTGGCTGACTGAGCAGAAAGCAGAATGAGACTTGAACAAACAGAGCCGAACTAGAAGAAACCAAAACAAAACAGAGGATTCAACAGAGGCTGAATAGAAAACCAGAGAGTTCCATAGTGTTGGAGCCACAAATGCAAAGGCACGATCACCTTTAGTTTTCAGCTGCGAGCGAGGGACAGCCAGTCCTGGTTGGATGACCTAAGTGACCTACTGGCGACATAGGGATGGATAAGTCCATGATGTACTCAGGAGCCTGTCCCTGTAGGGCTCTATATGTAATAGCAAGAATCTTAAAAGGAATCCTAAAATGAATGGGCAACCAGTGCAAAGAACTTAAAATTGGAGAGATGTGAGTCATCCTGCTGGACCTGGTTAACAGTCTTGCAGCAGCATTTTGGACCGTTTGTAGCCGGTTCACAGATGCTTTGCTGAGACAAATGAAAATGGAATTACAATAGTCCAAACGGGATGAAATGAATGCATGGACGATCATTTCTAGTTCTGGTTGTGATACGATGGACTTGAATTTAGCTATATTTCGTAGATGGAAAAAACATGTACGGGTCAATGATTTAATATGCTGATCAAAATGCAAAGCCTGGTCAAATATGACACCAAGATTTCTTAAATTTGACCTAACAGCTGATGAAAGGGACCCAATACTTTTAGCTACCTTGGGAGCTATACTGTCAGAAGCACACTGCGGCACACCACAGGAAAGAGAAGTTTCGGATGTGTAAGGACCAAGAGACAGAAAAACTCCTATCTGCGAGGTAGGAAGAGAACCAGTCCAGGGCGCTCCCCGAGACACCCACATATTGCCTGAGACTTTCAGTCATTATTCTGTGATCCACAGTGTCAAAAGCTGCGCTAAGATCCAGCAGCACTAAAATGGAGCACTCACCCACATCTGATGACATCAATATGTCATTGGAAACTCTGAGAAGAGCAGTTTCGGTGGAATGCTTCTGACGGAAACCTGATTGGAATTTATCAAAAATGTTGTGTGCAGACAAGACAGCAGTGAACTGTTTGGCAACAACCTTCTCTAAAATTTTAGAAATAAAAGGCAGCTTGGATATAGGCCTGTAGTTATGGGGACTGTATGGATCAAGGTTTGTTTTTTTCAGGAGGAGCTGAACAACTGCATATTTGAAGTAAGCTGGGACACAACCAGATTGCAGGGAGCTGTTTATAATAGAAACCAGGCATGGCCCAATACACTCAAGTGCATTTTTGAGCACGGAAGTGGGTAAAAAGTCAACAGGGGAAGAGGAGGATCTCATACTACTCACCAGATCTGTGAGTGGAGAGGGGAAGAAACAAGGGGATAATGCTAGCTCTGACACCTCTAATTTTATCAACAAAGAAGGAAAGAAAATTGCTGCAGTCAGATAGGCACATCCGGAGGTGCCGGAGTGATGATGTTGTTAATAGTGTCAAACAAGACGGTAAACATTGAGCTTAGTGGATTTCCACAGTCGCTCTGCCCTCTGACATCTACGCTGGAAACAACGAGATCGTGGAGCAATGAGAGTTAAAAGATTGGACTAAACAATCTGTGTCTGCTTGAGGAAAATGATAAATAGGAGGACTCTAAGCAAAATGTTAAATTTCAGCATCCACTGACCTTAAAGTGTAATTCCACATTGAAGCAACAGAGGGCAGCAGACTGCAGCTGTTTGCTTTCAAACAGTTGATGCACCTCTGGCCACGTCCCTCTAGTGATGTCACAGCAGGTGTTGTCCATCAGCTTTCAGTACAGGTGTACAAACTATGACTAAGATATGCTGGAAAGAATGTTATAAGAGATGTTTGTTGCACAATAGCAGAAAATTATCTGTACAGTTAAAACAATATAAAATCATTTTTTGCCCTAATTTTTACACAAAAGTTAAACTTTCCTTGTTTTATAATTATAATAAATAAGTGTAATTATATATATTTATATATGTATGATTTAACAGATGCTTTATTAACATATTATTATTTTAAACAGTACGTTTTCCAGAATTGTGAGAATCATTCTGACCAACAACATTAAAATAATAAATTACACTTCAGCTACAGAATAATATTTAAAAAGACAAAAACTGAGTCTTGTGCTGCGTTCCAGCTTCCTCAGGAAGTAAAAACCTTCAGTCCAGATAAACAGTCCATCATGAGGTGACATGTCCTCCTCTGAGTCCATTATTGTCCCTGTGAGGACACTCGCTGAAGGGGTTAAACAATGCATGCTAGTGATAAGAGACTCCATTCCCTGCTATATCAGATTAGCTTCGCCAGCCTTAGTTCACTGCTTACCCAGAACCAGAGTCTCTGACGTAGAGGCTAATCTGAGGGTGCCAGCATCATGGAGGGAGAATCAGGAACGCTAGACACATATCACCACTACTTACAGCAACATTGTCATTCATGTTGGCATCAATAACTCTAGGATGAGGCCATCTGAGATCGTAAATCATAGCCTAGTCAGGATGTTTAGTTGGCCAGAAAGATGTGTCGACATCAATTAATTGTCTCTGGTCCCTTTCCTGTGAGGGGTAATGATGAGATGTACTTTAGGCTCACCTCAATGAACCACTGGTTGGCTCATTAGTGTGAGGTGCAGGGAATTGGACTTGTTAATAACTGGCCTTCTTGGATGTCCTGACCTGCTGAAAGCAGACACTGCCATTTCCTGAGGTTTTGGATCTGGTTCCTCATCCTGCAGGAGTTCAGCCTCACCCCATGTCTCTCTCTGAATGATGTCTTTATTCTTCTCTCTCACCTGTCTGAATAATGTCTTTTCCTGTGTATGTGAACGGTGTGATGTTAGTCTCTCCTGTGTGCATGTGCAGTCTATCCTCCTGCCATGTCTCCATGGTGATGAAGGTTGTGTGGCTCAGGTCTTATTATGTTCAGGTGGCACCTGGGAGCTGCTTGGCATCCTCCTCATTACATTCTTCATATATGTGTGTGTGTGTATATATATATATATATATATATATATATATATATATATATATATATATATATATAGATAGATAGATAGATAGATAGATAGATAGATAGATAGATAGATAGATAGATAGATATAGATATATAAAGTTTTTCCTTTAAAATTCAGTCTAAGGACAGAGGGTGTTGCTGTAAATATTTTAAAGCTCCTTGAAGCAAATTGGAATATGGAATATGTGATATTGGGCCATACAAATAAAACTGACTTGACTTAATCGTAGGACTTTAGTTTTCAGCTGCTTCTTAGTAGTGATGCTTTTAAGCATCAGGTAAGATTGACACTTTTGTCTAGTTTCATACACTCAGAGTCACATGTGTCTTTGAAATACCTTTCCTAACTTAGCTGGTTATGTTCTATTGCATACGTTGAAAGCCAGACTATACTTTTTTTTAAATGGATTTAGTCACTAAAATTAAACTCCCAAAGTTGACACTGTTAAAGATTTCTTTTACTATTTTATTACAGTCTTTTTGAGTGCTGCCATCTCTATGTGTGTCTGCAGCATTCAGTGGATGAAACAGACTGTTGCTGTCTAGTGTAATAAACACTGACCTTGGTGCATGTAGGTATGAACACTGAAACTCACATGTTCTCTCAGATTCAATCATGTGACTTCATTGAATTTTTAAAATGTACCAACAAGTCAACAAACAAGTTTAAGCAGCCAAACAGGTCAACTGCCTTCTGTGTACTGCATTCAGTACATTTCTTGTCTTTCATGTTATGGAAGTATTGAAATGTTTTTTGGCAGACATTTTGTATGCTTTGCATGGCTTTAACTATGAATGTGCTGATAAGAAATAAAAGATGTAGGCTATAATTATGTTATAATTATACTGTTACAATGGGTGCAGTGTCTTAGCTGCCGTGATTGACTGTAATATAACAGACAGGCTATTATAGTCACCGGTCAGTAAGATTAAAAAAACAGTTTTAAGAACACATCAGGATGGTTATGATATTATTCTGACCATATTAGTTGTGGGCACATATGTACTGTAATTTAGGAGTCCGTGTTCACCATATGGAGGCTTCTTTTTTACCTAACAAGTAGTTTAATCTGAGTGAGAACTTGCACACACATTTTATCCACTGTCACTACAAAATTTAATCTTGCTTGTCAGAAAAAAACAGCATACGAAAAACAGCAATCCAATGTGAGAGATTTTGATAGAATCAAAACTAATTCTTTGTCATGCTGTGAATTTGTCCTCTTGTTCCAGTTTCAACCACTGCGCCACAATAGATTTTATTCCCCCAACAACTCAATGATACACTTAAATCCTCACTGTACTCCAACAGTAAAAAAATGAATTACATGGCTGACTTTACACTTTGTGACACAGTGGAAACAAAGGGAACATCAGGTCTCAAGATCTTCCTACCAGTCACGTAGCATTGGTGAAATGTAGTACACACCTTTGTTAGCTCTGCAAAGTTAGGCTGCTTTCCAAAAACACATTCTTCCCAGTATTTAAGAGGCCAGGCAGTTCTTTACATGACATGTCAGGTAAGAACAAGGATATTAAGTGAAGACAGCAGGTTTATGCACACCAGTGGCGGCTGGTGACTCAAAAAATTGGGGAGGACAGGAGGAAAACCAACATGGAATGTTACAACAAACCGCATCAAACTATATCATTGTCCCCCACCTGATGAAATCGGAGGGGTGGGGGGCAATTTTATATGCCAATAAAACAATTTGCTTTCAAAAACAAAAACCCCTGAGTGGTGTAAAGGCTGCTTCTTTAAAGACATTTAGCATATGCATATTGTTTCTAAACAAAGAAGAGCTCATTTTAGCCATGGACTGGTTCAGATGTGTGATTTTACCAACAAAGTGAAATTCAAATTTATAGTATTCTATTGTGACAAAAGATTTATGTTCTCATCAAAAACAGACAAGATATCACATGATTTACTTGTGTTTCCTATGTATTTTCTTTGTATACAGAAATATATAAAGTACCACAAAGCTTGTAATGTGATACAGGAACAGATCAGTGCTGAATACTAGAAAGACCGAACACTAAAAACATTCAGAGATCTAAAAGTGAAGGTTCACATCAGAAAGTATGAATGCATGTATCAAATACATGACTTACACACTCTCATCTATGTGCACGACATACAAAATATAGTCTACAAAGCTGACATGTTAACACTTGTTATTCTAGTTACTGGGAGAAATTATCTGGACTGGGCAGCGCAGCAGCAGCAGGATGCTGCCGGGGAGGCTGGAGAGAGAAGCAACCTGAGAAACAACCAGGAGAGTTAGCTTGTTTGTCATTGTTGCTAATGATATCAGACTGGTTAAGCAGCAGCCACAACGTTCTGTTAACTAACAAACAAGATGACCAACAGTCACGAATGGATGTTATGACATGAATACTTCATCTCCATGATAGAAAGAAGACATCAGATAACGTGAGTCAGATACAGCTTCTCTCTCACTCTGTCTCTTTGGTCGCTAATTTCATCTCTGATGGTTAAATGTCTCTCTGTGTGGCTGTTGTGTGAATTTATCACCTTAACAAGAATGCAGCAGAGATATATATATAATGTGTTGTGGGTAGTTTGCTTGTTGAAGTTACAGTGAGCTGTCTGGACTCATTCATTCATGTGGAATTGATCCCGTTTTTAATTGAGTGGTTGTTCAGTCACTTGTTGATGTTGTATGATTAGTGTGCAGGAGGTCTGGCTGCTTGCTTCTGACAGTTTCTTTAGTTCGTTTTTAAGCTGAGCCGTATATTGAGTAATAAGCTTAAAGTAACTAGAATAACAAGTGTTAACTAGTGGTATAATGGATTGTAGTTGATCCATGATCCATATGGATCGCCCCCCACGGTTCGGCAGGCATATGAACTGCAGATTAATTGCAAAATTTAATGTCTCATTTAAGACAAAGTAAACAAACTGCTGTACGTACAAGTCATGGGCAGACAGCGTGTCACTAACAGGGATTTTGAAGGTTAACGATCAAACCAGCATCTAACGGTTCCAAAGTGACATTTGAGTTGTTTACCTGCTGTTTAATGTGCTGCAGCTGAGCAGCTGATTAGCATCTAGCTGCTAACTGATGTTAGCGGTGAATGTTTGTTATCATCAAGTTTTGATGATGTGGACAGAGGCTGTTTCATTCACTGTTTAAAAGAGGAAGGTTTCATGCCTCATATTGCAATAACTGAACATTGAATATTTTATATATTTTATTTTATTTTATTTAAACATTGGACATCTTAAATATTGTTTTCATTTAAGACCATGGGCAAAAGTTCCTTGCTGTTTCTGGCTGTAAGTGTGTTACAGAATAAATGAAAAACAAACTTTTATTTGTCTACCCCTTTTTTTCACTGATCCTAATAATGATCCGATCCATGAGTCAAATCCGTGATATGATCCAAACCGTGAGTTTTGTGATTCATTGCACCCCTAGTGTTACCATGTCACCTTGGTAGACTATATTTTGTATGTGGTGCACATAGATAAGAGTGTGTAAGTCATGTATTTGATACATACATTAATACTTTCTGATGTGAACCTTCACTTTTAGATCTGTGAATGTTTTTAGTGTTCAGTCTTTCTAGTATTCAGCACTGATCTGTTCCTGTATCACATTATAAGCTTTGTGCTACTTTATATATTTCTGTATACTAAGAAAATACATAGGACACAAGTGTAAATCATGTGATATCTTGTCTGTTTTTGATGAGAACATAAATCTGTTGTCACAATAGAACAATACTATAAATTTGAATTTCACTTTGTTGTTAAAATCACACATCTGAACCACTCCATGGCTAAAATGAGCTCTTCTTTGTTTAGAAACAATATGTATATGCTAAATGTCTTTAAAGAGGCAGCCTTTACACCACTCAAGCAAATTGTTTTATCGGCATATAAAATTGCCCCCCACCCCTCCAATTTCATCAGGTGGGACAATGATATAGTTTGATGCGGTTTGTTGTAAGATACCATGTTGGTTTTCCTCCTGTCCTCCCCAATTTTTTGAGTCACCAGCTGCCACTTGTTCAGGATCAACATTGTTTCAACCTGCCAAATACGTTTATTAACAACATTTTAGTAAAGACCGGTGGTGAGTCTGCATCCATTGGGAAAAGGGAGGTTCTGTTATGTTTATGGCTTCAGAGACCTAGGCACCAATTTACAAATTGTGTATACATAGTGAAACTTTCTGAATTTTTGCTTACTAAGTCTCAAATTACCACCACTGAAGTATGTATTCTGTTTATTGTAATTTCACTTTATCTTATCTTTTTTTTTTTAATGTTTTGTAAAGCACTCTGGGATGCATTTCTTGTATGAGGGTCCAACACAAATATTATTATTATTATTCAGACATATTTTAAGATAGATAAAAATGCTCTGCTTGAAACAATAATGTCTGATATGTTTTTCCACAAAACCAACAAAGAAAAACACATCACATTTGTGTATATATTGAATATTGGACCAGGATTGGCTTCCAAACTAGTCGTGATGTCACAAATCCTGCTCATAGGCCCACACCTAAAAATCTAATTTTAAATGATTTCAGAGAAACTTTCAGCAGAAGAATGAAAACAAACTCTGCACATGATGCTACAAAGAGAAGAGAACAAACATCCAACTGAAGGAACAAGAAGAAAAACATGTTTTTGAGTGGAGCGACTTTATGAAAGGGAAGGAAAGGCAAACAAATCACCTTTAATTGAAATATTTGATCATACTCAACAAATCAACTACACATTAGGACAATAAAAAGCAAATCAACACAGACTAATACCTCTTTATTGATTATCTCAACATGAATGTGTATTAACATAATATTAAACCATTCTCCATCATACTGGTATTAAGCTGATCATCATTAATGATAATAAATGATAATGGTATGATGACCATGTATCTCAGCAGAAAGTAGGTTTACATTTTGTTAATGAAGTCATCTCCAAAGTCAATCATCAGTCTCAGTGCGTTCAGGATTAGTGTGTCAACATCCTCATCCGGGGAGATTTCTGAGCTGTAGTTCTTCACAGCAAAGATGCAGTTGAGTGGAATACCCAGCCTAGCGCTGAAGTCTTTCATCTAAGTTTTAAAGAAACAAAAGTCATCTACACTGAGCTCACATTATAAAAATACTGAACTTACTTTACATTTCTGTAACAAAACTGACAGAAACTCACCTTTTTCTTCAGGTATTTGCTCTTGTAGACATTCTTTAGATCCTTTTGAGTTTCACCACAGGCTTCATCAACTTTGGTGACAACAGCCACTTGAGGAATCCCTGCCGACAGAGAGATGCATTTAGTAACCTGACCTCAGTTAACTTTCACAGTTCATTCAGGTTTAAAAAAACATTAGAACTGCATGTTAAACACTGTAAACCACAAACCTAAGAAATGCAGACTAGACCACTTCACATTAAGAAGACAGATAAATACAGATTAAAGCTGTGGTGTTCACAAACCAGCACAAAATATATAAAATACTGAAGAAACAACAGTTTACCAATACCAACAAAAAGACACAAACAAAAATTAGCTGTAACTTATTGTTCCACAATGTAAACTTTCTGGAATAAATATTCATTTTGGCATTAATATTTTATTTTAGCTTAATCTACTGGAGAACTATATTAATTTAATTCTATTTTATAATTTCTGCATATTCTATATTACTATGTGCTGAAAATGAATTTATAGGAGAGCAAGACTGAGGAGGATATTTACTAAGCACTAAGGGTCCTTTCTTATTTTAAGACCGACGCAGTTGTCATTTTCCCGTCCAGCGCCCACGTTGTTGGCACTTGCGTCCATCATTGCGTCCATCAGTGCGTCCATCAGTGCGTCCATCAGTGCGCCCATGGGCGTGTTGGTCTAAATGTAAGGTGTGGTCAGGCGGATTGTTGGCGCGTTGCTATCTTGAGGCAGCAGAGAGCGATTGCACTATTGACCAACAAAAACCTGGTCTAAAGTCAATGGCGCAGTGTTTCACTGTTATTTTAAGGAGCGTTATCAGGACAGTAATATGCGCCTACACAGGCGGCTGCACCACATACACTCTGCTTGTTACACACACAGGACACGCAGCAGCACACAAACATGCACAAGGTAACAAATAAAAGGATTACAATGTGAAAGATTATTATTGTGTATATTAATATATTTTAAAAAATACATGTCATAATGCTCAGTCATAATATTTATCAGAATTAACTAATCGCAGTAATGATGGATTAAATTGTTGAATTATTTGACCAAATCGTGTAATCATGTAGGTATTTAAACAGACGGACAACAACGGATCAGACACAGATCGACTTTCCTGCTGCATCAGTACATGATGACATGAGGAAATAAATGAGGTGAAAACAATGATTAAACTAACGAAGGAAATAAATCTGCACAGCTTCTAGCTGCTGCCAGCAGCAGGATCAGCACCTTGGAGAGCTCATCAAGTCCTGATAACTGTGTTGATGATTCTTTACATGATTAAAATTAATTCTTTAATTTTTGAACAATATTTAACAAATATTCTTTAACATTTTTGAGGTTACAGTGATCAAGTTTCTATACTTTCAACAATTAAAACCCTGCTGATTTGACCTGATACTCCCTGACTGAACAAAACGATTTTAAAGAATCCAAAGCTGTAATTAAAATAATAAACCTTTTCAAAAACCAAACGAAGATAAATTTGCAACAAATGAATGAACAGGATCTTAAACTGGTGGTCTGGGACCACGGGAGGGTCCAGGAGCAGCAGTGTGCTCGTTATGGATCGTGCACTTTCCCTTTGCGCACGAGCAGATCCGTTTCCTCTGCAGAGAAGCGCTCCGTCTTGCTACTAATCCGCCAAGGTGCAAGCACACCTGGCTCTTAAAGGGAATGGGAGATGACACTGTGATTGGTTTATTGCATGTTACGCTGAAAACACACCCATGATTAATTAGGAGACTATGGACAACCCCTTTGAACCGTGCGCCTGGCGCAGCGACCATTTTTCCACCGTTAAAATAGCAAAAGTGGATTTGGACACAAACTAAGTGCCATTGCGCCATGCAGTTAAAGTGATGATGAATCAGACTCACTCGTATGTCTGGACAAGAATGGAGTGAAAAGTGTTTTCTGCTGCTGAACTTTGAATGTTCAGCGGTTCCACTTTTCTTCCATTTAACTGACACAAAACCTCAGTATGGTCAGTAAATAAGGAGAATCACAGTTCAGCTGTTTAGCGCCTAAAAGAGGAGCTGAGAATCCTCAGTAAATATGTTCATAAGAGTCTAGAGCCCTGCGAGCTGCTCTGTGTGGCTGTAACTTAGGTACTGTACTGACATTCTTTTAGCTAAATGCTAACATGTTGATGTTTGGCAGGTATAATGCTCACCATGTTCACCATCTTAACGTTAGCATGCTAACATTTGATAATTAGCAGTTTGTATGCTTCGGACAAATTTAAATTTTGAGCGGATGATGTCACTGGGTGAAAAGTCAGAGGATCAGTGAAGAGATTAGATTCATCCTGAGAGGATCATGAATATCTGCACAATATTCATCCAATAGTTATTGAGATATTTCAGTCAGAAACTGGACTCTAACCAAATTTAAGGGATAAATATCAAATAATTAATTAGTTAAAATAATTAATTCATATCAAAAATGTTTATATACATATATTAAATTAGATATATTACATCATTATCAGATTGTTTTAAACTCTAATATTTCTGTATTTACATCAGCATCATAACTGCAGTATCAGCTGAGCTGCAGTCTGTACATAATCAACATTCACATCATTATTAGTTCTGCATGAGTTCACTGATTGAAGCAGATTCACGAACACTCAGCTTTACTGTGAGCAGTGTACCTGAAACCTTATTATAACAGATGTGTTTCATTGGCTGATACTCTTTTCTGAAGCACTGCTCTTACCCAAGTCACTGGCTGCTTCTCTGATTTCCCTCATCTTCTGCATAACAGACCCCTTAATCTCTGATGCATTAGCATCACAGACACAAACCAGAACATGAACTTTGTCATCTTCAGACGGTGAGGAGATGTATCCAGGATCACGGTCTGACAATGGAGATGCAGGATTGAACTGTAAAATAATATAAAAGTCCATATAAACAATGATGCAACAATGTCAACAAAGTCTACAAAAAAGGTTCATATCTACTGAACAAATGGGAGAAGTATACAAATCTATTTTTAGTTAAAAAAAAATTAACTAATAAATAGCTTTAAAAGATAAATAAAATTCAGCATTACCAGTAGAAGTATTCAGACTTTTATTAAAATTAGTGAAATATTGAGTAAATTTGCATATTGACATTATATATTCACATTATAACAAGATATTTTTCATGTTATTCAGAGATATTTTATATTTTTTATATTTATTTTTACTAGATACTAAATACATGACATAAATCTTATTCAAACCATAATGACATATGGAAGTTTCTTGTTATTACTAACCAACTTATCATGTTATAACGAGAAGTTTGATTTAATGAGATACGTTCATTCTGTGAGACAGCAAAGTGATATGTTGTTATTACAAGAAGATTTCTTGTAAAAACTGAATAATTTGGCATCTACTAATAATGAGAAAATAATCTCGAAATAACATGAAAAGTTTCTTGTTACAACAAGAAACTGAGCAGATATTTCTTGTCATGGTGTCAGCACTATGCTGCCATACAAAACTAACGTGTTTGACTGAATCAAGTGTCACAGTTGTACCTCATAACCCTCCTTTAGGTGTCCCTTCAAGGCCAGTTTGATGTCTTCCACTCTGACTCCACATTCAGCTCTTTCCTCCAGACCCATGATGTTATTGAATACAAAAGGGTAGAAGTTTCCTCTGCTTTCTTTCTGGATTCTGTGAGTCTTATACTGAAAGAAACATGGAAATGTGCAGGATTTATGACAATGGTGCCATCCTTTAACTAGTGTCTTTGTTTGTAATTTGCAGAGAATTGTGGGTTGGATCAGCATGAAACTCTCCTGGTTGAATCATCTGCCAAAGATTAACAACTACGTTAGAAAATATCTGGTTTGAAGTATTTGATACAGTAAAATACTGACATCAGCTGAGTAATTATTGGTATTGTCTTTGTATGGAAGGATGAAACAGTTAGAATATAAATGGCCTTACTGCTTTCATTGTTTTGTTCTATAAAGTCTACACTATTAGAACTGATCCCCTTTAAACTGAGTCTACAGCTCTGTTTTTAAATACTGTGGCAGACTGAGAAGCACATCCTGTATCCAAAACCAGCACAACACCTCCTGATGTAACGAGGCCGCGTCTGAGGTAGTCACATGATTTTTGGCAAATGAAGCATTGAAACATCTCGCTGCGATACTTTTGCTTTGAAAAGTTGATCATGTGTGGAAGGTAACATCACTAATAGTAACACCAGACGGAGATGAGGCAAGTGTGTCAAATCTCAAGTGTCAAAAACATCAAATCCGAGTGAAAGGAGGTGAAGAAGAATTAGTAGAGGAAGAAAAAGACTTGATCTGGACTAGTTTACGTACTTTCTTGGAGTGACTTCTGCCACTGACAGTTGCACTGTCCAAAGCTGGAATGCCCATCCTGCCTCTCACGGCGCTGACGACAGAACTGATGAAGCTGGACTTTCCAACACCGACTGGCCCGTAAAGCAAGATCCTGAGATGTTTGACGTCGGTGTTTTCAGGTTGATAATTCCTCACATACTGCAGATCTCTCTCTTTGTCTCTGTGTAAAAATGGTTGAATTGGATTTTAGTTTAATTGACCAGCCTTTATATCAGTTTTAACAAGGTGGTGTCCAAAATCACTCTGTCATACATTCATTGACTACTCCCTATATAACAGTCACTCAGCAGTTCACTAAACAATGAGCCGTAAATTGAGATTCTTCTCTAACTCTGGACACAAAGCCAATACATTTCCATCACTGGCGGGTCCTGGAGAAATAATATTTACTGAGCTTTGATAATTTTAGATTATTGTCAAATTAGTGCCTGGTTTATGGTTTGGCCCCTCCTCCACTACATGACTTTGTGTACACTTGCTCAGTAAATTCTATTAGATCCTCCAGATAGGAGATTGCACCATTTCACTGCACTGCATTTTGGCAATCAGCTTTCTCTGTAACAAATCAGTGGAACACGCTGCCTGACAACGTGAGGAGCTGCAGCTTTACTTTCAGAACCAAGTTAAAAAAATCTGTTAAAAGCTGCTCAGCTCTGTACTCACTGACTGTGATATTCTATGTTATTGTCTTCCTGACTTGCTTTATCACATTTGTGATGTGCTATTGTGTGTAGTTCTATATTTTGTGTCTTGTGTGTTCTTTTTTGTATAACTTTGTACATGTTCAACTTGTACATTATCCCTTTTTAAATAAAATAAACAAGTAAAAATAAATAAATTTTATATGAATGTTATGACTGATTGGGTGACTCAACATTAATTATCACATCTATAAAATGCAGTGCATCACACTGTGGGACTATTAGAAGAAAGTAGTGTACATGCCACAGTTCAGACATACAAATAAAATGGTGGAGGGTAAATAAACAGTAGTGCACTATGTAGAAAATAAGGAGAGATTTCAGACACAGTTTAAGAGTCAACAGCCATGCTAGCAGTGAGGTTGTACTTAGCATTGTACTGTGTTCACAGTAACAATGGTTACATTATACTTATAGCTAATTATTTCAACTATTCATCCATTATTTTTAGTTAATTATTTCAACTAGTTATAAATAACTTTTAGTTAACATGCTAATTTCAGCAGGTATAATGTTTACTGTTAGATTAGCTTGTTAGCATTGTAGAATTTGCTCATTAGCAGTAAACACAGCTGAGGGTGATGGGATGCCATTAGTTTTGCAGGTATTTGGTCATAAACCAAAATAAAATTCTGGCCTGACAAACAGATAAACTGTCAGACAGGTTGGTGTTGAGCAGCAGAGGCACAAATGAAGGCTACAGCATCAAATTTATATCTACTCACCCCCAAGATATTTTTCTCCTGGGAACACTAAAAGCTGACAAGAAAATAACATAAAGGCATCAAACAGTAAATATAATGAGAATTTTGAAAGAGTAAATTCATCAGAATCATGCGTCAACATGTAAATAATAGTCAGAATTAATGTGTTGTGGATGTTGTAAAAGAAATTTCATAACTTACTGGGAGAAGGTGGTGCTGTGAAAGTGAAGCAGAAGCAATACTTTAGATAATAGAAGAATAAAAATCATAAAAAGTTTGGAAAGATATCTGGTAAAAATGAATATTACAGAATTATGACAATGATGTTTGGCAAAACTGTAGCAAGAGTAGTAATAGTGATAGAAGTATTTATTTACTTGTTTACTTGTTCTTTAAATCAGACTAAACTGATATAAGTTTTTAGGTTCACCTTATGGTGGAATTTTGTTATATTAAACAGATGTGTTCTATTACAATAGAGGAAAATAAAACTAAGAGAGTGATACAGTAAAGGCAAAACTACAAGTTCTTTTAACACATGAAACGTGTCTACTGCTTCCACTGCTGCATCATATAATAGTTTAATATCATGAGTAAAGTTTGAACTGTGTTCAGCAGGTGGTTTCATAGCTTAATTGGAGGGGGTGATGGGGCTGAAGATGAGCCTCCCATGGCTGGAAAGTGAGAAATATATGGAAAACATCAATTATAAATAGTTATATTATAAATTATAGTAAAAACAGTGAAAGTGAAAATTACAAGTAAACATAAATATATTTGGCCTATATATACATGCATACAATAATACAAGATTGTGATTGTATTTTGTGTTATTGTGTGTCATAAGCAAAATAAAATTCATTCAGCTAAAAATAATATATAAAAAGCTGAAATAGTAACTAACAGTAATGTATAAATAAAAAATATATAACAACAATAAAAATTGTTGCTCCATGTGGTTGTTTTCTCTTATTAATAGTGTTATTTAACATCCAGTTTATAATCCATTCATAAGAATATATTGTGTTGGTGCTGGTGAAGTGAGGTATTTATCACAGTGCTGCAGCACCACCTGCAGGTGACACTTGGTATGTGATATGATATGTATTTTCTGTGTCCAGCTGCAGTTACTTATTGTCTCTACACACCTGACAGTACACATGTCAATCACACTTTGACCAGGTCATGTGGGTTAAAAGTCTTTACTTTTCTAAAAATAAACTTGATGAAAATTAGGAAATTAATTTGTTTTACACACAAACTCATCAAGAGTTTTGTTTACTAATTGAAATTGAATTAAAGTGAATGGGCCCAAAACTTGCATAATTTTGATGACACAGGTGTGAACAAGACAGACATGTCTCACCCTGCAGAAAATTCTCATCCTCACACTGTTGAGATTTGGTGCTTCGCCGTGACAGAGGAAGTTGCTATAACTTTATCGTAAATGCTCCAGTCTGCACCAAACTTTACATGTTTGATAAGAGTCCTGACCTGAACACACCTACGAAATTTCAACAAAGTAGCCCCAGCAGCAGGTAAAATAGTGGACAAAGGAAGTGATGTTTATCTCCTTCTTGCACTGTCTGAAAACAGCCGGGTCTGAACACATCTACATGCCCGTCACAGAAGACCTTCGATTGCACAGCAGCCGACGTGCACGGGCGCGCGAGGGCCCGTTCAACGCTGCTTGCAGCTTTAATTTACCTTTCTGTTTTCTCTGTTTTCTCTGCTCTACTCTTCCTCTTTTTTCCACCGTCCATTTTGCTTCTGAGTCATTTAGCCGCAATAAATGCACAGGTAACATGTAACTGCCATAGACTGTATATAAATCTCTATATACAGTCTATGACAGTCTAACTGCCAATTTTCCTTTCTCTCTCTGTCAGCTGACATCAGTAGGGTACATGGTGTCGCATCCACATTGTAACAGAGCCTACTGGTGAGTGAGTGTAGTATCTATGACAGTCCAAAGTATCACAGTCTATGGGTGCTTTTCATTGCGATAACGTGTTTCCGTGCTTCCCTTCCTCGCTCTAAGCTCTTCCAGGTGCAGTAAAGGGATTGGAAGATCCTCCATGGTGGCGGAGGGAGATCGGTTTCCGGGTCACGGCGGAGAGAGGACGCGAGGAAGCATAAAATTAGTGTAATGAAAAGCAACCCATATGAGTTGTTTGTGTCTGTAAACACAAAGACAGCATCAGCAGTGCCTCTCCTCCCACATCAGTGCAAATACGCATCTGTGGTGCCCGGGAATGACCAAACAGGCACAGACACACAAACAATAGACTTACATCTTAGGAAAACTGCATAAAGACTGTTTGGCCCTGCAGGAAAACAGGCCCCATTATGCTAAAATAGGCCTGTAAATAAAAGAAACACTAACTGGACTACTAATACCTGGTCACAGTCGGACTCTCGTGTTTAGTGACATCAGTTATGGTTCAAGTAGTGTTACAGGCGTCAATAAATGAGTTTCATTCTAACCATCAAGTACCACAAACAAATAATCATTATTCCTAGAGAGAGAGTAGGTGTGTGTGTGTGTGTGTGTGTGTGTGTGTGTGTGTGTGTGTGTGTGTGTGTGTGTGTGAGTGTGTGTGGTCAGGTTTTTGAGCAGCTTTTTGAATCAGGCAACAGTAAGGGTGTCATGGAGGTGTGACAAATTACCAGCTCCAGTTATTTTTTATGATTTTGTTAACCCAGCTAAAAGTGTAATAACTTATTATGTGCAAAAAATGTATTACATTATTGATTTAGAAATGTTATTACATCATTGGCTGTTAAAAGCCCTCTCTTTTCAGCACGGAGTCAGAACACCTGCTGACAGATGTTTTATGATCATAAATGTGGACATCTTGTCCAATCTCTGCAGGTTTCTCCCAGCTAACTGATATCTCACCTGGGTTTGCTTCAACGTGAGGTTTTCCAGGAGGGCTGCAAGGTAAGGTTTTAATGGGACCACTGACTTCACCAGCTGGCCCAACACCTACTGAGGTGACTGCTCTGCATCTGAACATGTACTCTGTGTTAGGAGTCAGATCGCTCACTGTGACTTCTTCAGCCTTTGATGCTGGTTTTTGTTGCCATCCATCCTCTCCGCTGACACAGTACTCTACAGAGTAGGAGGTGATGTTCTCTGATCCAAATCTTGGTGGACAAATCTTCAGTCTCACACTGTTGTGGGTTACATCACCTGCTGTCACTGTTTCAGGCTTTGAAGGCAGCTCAAAGTTCTCACTGACAGAAAAACCGTCTTCATAAACGTAGATGCTTGAACCTTTCTGTGTCTCATTTGTTAAACCTACTGTCAGAAACTTTATGTTCTTCTTCTCCTTGTTGGCCTCTGCAAAATCACTGAATAGTTTTGCTTTCTTCCTCATTGCATCTGATACTTCTTTTGAGGTGTACCATTGTTCCCTCTCTACATCATCAGTCTGTGGATCTTGAGGGTCGTCTGGTTTGGGTGTTTCTTTTAAGTAGTTTAATAAATCTGAGAGGTACGGTTCAGCACTTCCCAGTGAGGTGAAAACAAAACACACAGCATGTTCTGTGCTGAGAATTTCCCTGTTCAGATGACTTTGAGATGAGACGATCCTGGTGTTGTTCATCTTGTTGGTGAAAGACAGTACGGTGTAGATTTCTCTCTCTTTACAGTCCATCCACTCATTCAGGCTTTTGTTGTTGAAAGGAGAAGAATGTCTCTTCTTCAGGATCTCTGCGAGCACAGCCTCCTCTTTCCCTCCTCCCCGGATTAATGGAAGTTTCTTTGCCAAATTTTGTTGGAATTCCAGTTTGTACTCGGAGCAAAATTGTGCAAATGTTTTAAGTTTTTTACCAATCTGTGGGAACTGCTGTGCAGTGGTGGTTCTCATTGCGTCATTGCACCTCATTTCCAGCTCAGTGAAGTCCTCCAGGACACTCTGGGATTCCTGTACTAATCTTATACTTATCTGACGGACGAGTTTAGCAGCATCTGAATCTAAACTCACAAGTGGCATCAGCCAGACCTTCATTGGTACAGCATTTTCTCCATTGGTTCCCAGTAAATTTGGCAGGCTTTGGTAGACTTGTATGGCATCCTGAAAGGATGTTGGAGTTTTCTCCAGTAAAAAGTCTCCATGGAATTTGCAGGAGAACTTCTCCACACTTTCTTTTTCCTCATCTTTCATTTTTAGGGAACCTTCCCCCTCTATTGTGAGTTTTGGGATTTTCTTTATCATCATCTTCATCTTGCCCTGAATGTCATGATGACTTTCTTCATCAGACACCTCACGGTCAAAGACAAAGAAGGCTTGTGCCCCATAAAGGATACCTGTAACTACATGTGTCGCTATTTTTTTATCAATGACATCCCGATGCTTTACATTGTGTGTTCCAAGATGATTCATTGACAGTTGCTTCATCTTTGTTGTTGCTTGGTACGTCAGTGTTACTCTGGCCTGATTTTTGGATGTTTTACTATCTTTCAGGTATTTGGCAGATCCTCCAACCTCTACTAGTCCACCAAGGAAACTTGCCTTCAGCGATGCTTCTACATTTAATGCTGAAGATTTATCTGCAATTGATTCAGATGCAACTATCTGAAAATCGTTGCAGTGCTGTGGTTTTTCTTGTATATCATTTTTCAGATCATTAAGGTCCCACAATGTCATGCCTGCAAAAGAAGAAGCAAAAATCAAGATCAGCTTCCTTTAATGAATGAATGAATGTTCTGCCATTTCATGTCCCATCTATTATGGGATTATAAGACCCCTTTAACAGACGTACAACAGAGAACTGGTCACTGCTGATCGCAAATCAGTCTAGGTCATCTAATAATAAAAAGCAACAATAATTGTTTGAGCCTTACACCTAACTAATACGAGGTTTTATTCATAAACTCTCATGAATTCACTAAATAAGTCGATGATTTAAAGGTCTCTTCTTCAAAGAACCATCTCAGATGATGTGAGTCTCTCATATCCAACAACTCACTTGTATCCTTTATAACACTATAACACACTATTTTCTTCCACAGCAGAGTACCGACCCATTTCAATGTTCAGAATGTTTTGGTTGTTGTCTAGTTGTGATGCATTAAGTATTTCTACATGTGAATTCTTACCAGGGATGAGTGAGTCTTTGCGGCAGTCATACAGCATCCCGAGGCTGAAAGGCCGGCCGAGCGCCGCCACCGCCATCGTCTCTGTGGCGTCGGCGTCCATTGCTCAGTGTTAACTGGACAAAATAGACAACAGCTTGTTAGTTCTCCCTGTTGTCTGTCACCTTGTAATGTGGCTGCAACACAGAGGAACTGCAGAATCTATCAACACTAAAAAAATAATAACCATAGACATATACTTATAGGTTAAATATTCTTTGAGATATCATGGATACAGAGGGTCTTAGGACTGTATAAGATTTACAAAAATCCTCAGAGACACTGTGGAATAGAAGGCTTCCTAAAAGGGTCAGTAGTAACACAAGGGACAGAAAATGGAGGGAAGCTGTTTGTTACAGAAAACAGAGAAAATGTTATCAGCTCAACGTGTGACCATCACTTTTCGTGTTCCTCGTGCCTTTAAGTTCCTGCATTTGTGCTCATGTTGAGCAGATAAAATGTTCTAAATCTAATATCTCAAAAAATATTAAATGGATTGCCGTGAAATCTTGTGCAGAAGTCCGTGTTCCCCAGAGGATGATCCTAAATCCACTGACTTTTCCTCTAGCACCAAGTTTTCACTTATTCTGTGAAATATCTCAACAACTGTTGGATGGGTTGTCAAGAAATTAGTTTCACACATTCATGAATTGTAATAACTTTGAATCTCTGACTTTTCATCTATCAGGCCATTCTTTTAATGTGTCCAATATTTTGATTTATGACCAAACACCTGCAAAACTAACGACATTTACACCAGCAGTGGTGGAAAGTTACTAAGGGACAAGGTGACGTCATCAAATATCTTGTTTTGTCCAACAAACAGTCCAAAACCCAAAAATATTCAGCACTAATGCACCAACACAGCCCACCTGGTGGAAAGTGTTATTTCTTTAAAAATAAACCTTTTGTAAAATAAATAAATAACAAACAACATTCATGAACATGTAAATCATTATCATGGGGAGGAAATGCTGCAGCAGCTTCCTGTTTGTTTCCTTCTCTCAACGGCTCTTCTAGAAACATCGTCCAGTCAGTGCAGCAGCGCAGCCAGTTGCTGACTCAAGATATTCACACGACCACATAAATTTAGCCAATCAGCTTCCTCCAATCTGATTCAAAAAGGGTGATTCTTTAATCGCCCCAAGCAGAGTCAACCAGCAGTAGAGTAGTGACTCTTGCTGTTATTGACGATGACAAACGCTGCAAAACTCAGGTCTTTAGTCACCTGATTCAATAAAATCTCTCCTCTAAAATCCATCAGAGAGGAGAACGTTGGTGGAGAAACTAACTGTCTGTCTTAAAAGATTTCTAACTGGTACAGCAGAAAGGCTTGGCTGGCTGGATGCAGTCATGTAAACGTCTTATTTTGCTTTCTGTGCTGACTTTTTAAAACAGGGAACAGATACAACATGAATTAGAGACATGAAACAGTTATCTGAGATGATTAAACATGAGAGTACCGATCAGAAATCATTAACATTTAATAACTTACAGATCATCAAAGTACTGAACATTATTCTAACAGTCAAAACTTTGAGTTCAACTACTTGAAATCTAGTTTTTTATTATATTCTGAAAAGTTTTCCCCAAAATTTTTCATGTTTTCCGTTTCATTTTTTCTGTGTTTTAGTTGCCAGTCACGTTCAGTGAGTGTGTGTGTCTGTGTATGTGTGTGTGTGTGTGTGTTAGTGAGTGTGTGTGTGTGTGTATGTGTGTGTGTGTGTGTGTGTGTGTGAGTGTGTGTGAGTGAGTGTGTGTGTGTGTGTGTTAGTGAGTGTGTGTGTGTGTGTGTGTGTGTGTGTGTGTGTGTTAGTGAGTGTGTGTGTGTGTGTGTGTGTGTGTGTGTTAGTGAGTGTGTGTGTGTGTGTGTGTGTGTAAGCGTATGTGTGCATTTTGGTGACACAATTTCTGTTTCATATATGTATGCTTCACTATGATTATGTGACTTGTATTTACTGTCGTGAGTCATCAAATTAAACTGTAGACAAACTCTCGACCTTGGACATGTGAGGCGGTGATGAGGATAAAACTTATGGGCGCTAGTGTTTGTCACCATCACGTCTCCTAATGTGTCAGGAGTGAGGTTTGGGGATTGAATGTACCAATGATGTGTGTGTGTGTGTGTATGTGTGTGTTCTATCTATGTGTGTACATATTTGTATTCATCACCTTGTTTAATCTCTGTGATATATATATATATATATATATGTATATATATATATATATATATATATATGTATATATATAAGTCAGCACTGAGGTAGATCAAGAACAAATATATATATTTGTTCTTGATCTACCTCAGTGCTGACTTAATGGTTATTTTACTGTTTTTACTTTTATTTAATCTGTCCTGTTTTTATCTTCTTGTGAAGCACTTTGTAACATCTGTTTTGAAAAGTGATATATAAATAAAGATTATGATTAAAACAAGCAGGAATTACTTTCAATAATCAAACTCAAGAAATGCATCATTTCATACAAATCTGAAAAACATGATATGATTGATGAATATTTTCTGGTTTCTTTAGTCTCTATGACAGTAAACTGAATATTTTTGGATTGAAGACAAAACAAAACATTTTATGTTGCATCTTGGACTTTGGGAAATCAACATTTTTCACCATTTTCTGATATTTTATGGACCAAACAACTAATCAATTAATCGAGGAAATAATCAACAGAATAATCGATAATGAAAATAATCATTAGTTGCAGCCCTACTTTGAACTATATTTAGTCCAGTGGTTCCCAACCTAGGGGTCGGGGCCCCTCCAAAGGGTCAGCAGATAAATCTGAGGGGTGGTGAGATGATTAATGGGAGAGGAAAGAAGAAAAAACAAAGTTCTGATACACAAATCTGTTTTCAGTTTTTGGACTTTTTCTCTAATCTTTGATTTTTGCTGAAATATTGGATCATTTCAGCTAACCCTAACCCTAACCACTGAGGTATTTATCACAGTGCTGCAGCACCACCTGCAGGTGACACTTGGTATGTGCACGTGGCCTCTAAATTCAGCTCACTGAATCACACCTGCATGAATTCCACTCACAGTTCATCAATATGAAGAAAAACACATGAACAAGTCTTCAGCTCAGTGAAATATGAGATAAATGAATCAGATGATATGTGACACACACTTGGTCTCCTGTGTACAGATTTATACACTCTGAACATCACTGGGTTAAAGTTGAATCCAGTTTGGATCAATACAGCAGCAACAACATCAGGTTAACTTGATCAATCTGTTACTGTGAGCCAGTGTTACAGACAACAAGCTTTAACTAAAAACTGTCACAGATTGATTGTTTCTACAAAACGATTCAAAAGAGACACAAGTTATTAACAATCAATAACAAACTGTGACATGTCAGTTTAAACAGAGTAGATTATAACAAGCTTTAGTTTGTGTAAATAATAAAAATAACATTAAAACTGGCTCAGAACAACATTAACTCAGTATTGTATCGACTCAGACTGGGTCAAACTCTAACAGTGATGTTTGAAAGCTTCTCTGTCAGAGAGACTTCCAACACGGCTCAGTGTGTTTCTAGGACCTCTCACCCCTCCATCAGTCCTTCCTTTTACTGCCAGCAGGTCGATGCTACAAAGTCCCAGAAAAACATCTACAAACATCTTTTATTCCCTCTGCGATCATCACACTGAACAAACTAAAACAGACACTGTTCTCTGTCCTGTTTAACTCTGCTCTTGTCAGTTGTAGTTTTAACTGTTTTGTTTTTATCTCTTATCTTTAGTGTGATAAAAGATTCACTGTATGTCCATATGATCAATAAAAAGAAACAGTTTCCTGTTAATGACGAAACAAACGTTTGAATAATCTCAAAACTAAAATCCTTAAAGTTAAAGAAGCTGTAAAACAGCTCGTCATGTGACGTCATTAACATAAAACCTTCATTAACCACAGAGAGCATGTAGTGCTAACATGCTAACATGCTAACATCATGCAGCACATGAAATAAATAAACCGAGGAGAGAAATCTTTACCCGCAGCTTTCTGTCACTCTGCTGGTCTTCTTCTTCTGCAGCAGCAAAGTGGAGACAAACACGAGTCGTATAAACGTTCCTCCTGCTTTAAGTTTCAAAAAACATTTGACCGATAAGAAAAGCAGCAACTGCTTTCAGACCGTCAGTGTGACTTTCACTTTCACTGTGTATGTGTGTGTGTGTGTGTGTGTGTGTGTTGATGCTGGCTGTTGTATTTATGTTGATCGTGACTCATGAAACAGTGGAAGGAAAGTGAGAGGAAACTGCACCCTTTCTTTAAAGGTAGGAATATTTCTCCTCAGATTATTTAGTACAATTTAACTAAAGCTATTAATACAAATATCTGCAGAAAATCTGTTTCTGAATAGTTCTAGTTTTGGTTTCATTTGTCTGATTTCTCAAAAGCTTCAAACCAGAGTTCAATAAAATGTGGTGAAAAGTTTAATCATCAACAAGTGATTCACTTTAAACATATTTCTGCAGTTTTTACACTTCTCTGTAAAACTGTTTTTGTCACTCCTGCTGTGAACAGAGATGTGTTCAGTTACTGCTAATGCAAACACAACGTTTCCTGCTTCAAATTAAAACCAGTGAGCCATGGACTGGCTTTTATTGTGAAACAGGAAATGTGATGTATTTGTCCCTGAGGTTAGCGCTGATTGTCTCTCTTCACTAAAATGTCATCAGTGTAAATGTTACTGTAAACTTTTATAAACTCAGTTCTGTTTCTTAATGTAAATATATTTTCTTAAAGATCAGAAACATTTATTACATTTATTCATTAAAACATTAATCAAAAGTATTGATCATGACGTCCTGCATATCTTCCTCTCTACAGCACTTCTTCTGTTTCCTCATGTTCATGGTAAGAAACACATTTAACAGCAGAATATAGACGACATGTTAACACTATGAATATTATTCTCCTTCAGTGTAAAACTTTATGTTTTATTGATGTAAATCTGTTTCTTTTAAACTAAATTCTTCTTAAATTGAAACTGAAAACTGACTTCTGTTTAGTTTGGTTTCATCAGTTTGGATGAAATAAAAACATTAAAACAAGAAACAGTTTCCTCTTTGATACTAAAAGCTGATATAAATCACTGAACCTTCAATTCATTGTAATTTGCAGTATTTTTATTTATTCCATGTTAGATTAACATCAAATAAAAAGTCTTGTATTACATGTTCATGTTTCCTAAATGTTTGTCTTTGTAGGATCTGAGCAGCCGCCTTCTCCCAGTAAGACATTAAAATCTGTTTCTGAATTCTGACCTTTATTGACACAGAATGACACATGATGTTAATGAAAATGTTTGTTTTCTCTTCAGTTCTCAGTGAACCATGGAGACAAATATCTTGGGGGTGAGTTTATGTCTCTGCTGTTTAACATAAAGGATGGAGTGTGACCGACATGTTTGTAGTTTTAGTGAGCAGCAGCAGCACAAACAGCTTCAGAGAGGCTGAATATATTTTACTGTCAGCAGGTGGAGTCAGGTGAGCTGCAGTATTGTTATTATGAGTCATATCTGCTCATTATTGAAGGCTGCTTCAGGCAGTTCTGTGGATCATAAAACCACAACTGCAAACATGTAGAAACACGATGCGACCGTGGAAATCAGTGTCATAATACAAAACAGATGAATTCTGCTGAGGAAGCTGACTGCAGGTATTTAACTGCAGGGAAGAGATCCAACATGAAACCATAAATCACATTAAAAGTTGTATTATAACAAACATTTTAATCAGAAAACTGAAAGAAGCAAAACTCAACATTCATCAAAGATATTTTGTGTTTCAAAGTTTCAGTAAAAACTTGATTGTGATTTTTAAGATGTCTGTGTTTGTGCACCTCCACCAACTAAAGCCATGAAAATATCTTTGCATTTGTTAATACAGGTGGTCTGAGCATTAACAGCCTCAGCTGCATCTCAGTTCTCACCTCAGAGAAAAAAACCCTCATTTTGACAAAGTGTTGGCAGTAAAAAAAAAAAAAAGTGTCTAAAACACAAAGTGCATGAGGTGATTTATTTCCAAAGTTTCTCTCAGTAAAAACCTGAGTCACTAATCTGTGAACATAAAACGGTCCCTCGATCCCTCAACAATAAAATCTGACTGTTACTACTACTCACTCTGCCTGCTAATAAAACTGTGACGTGGCTCTATGATGTCATTCCCAACACAGCCATACAGCAGGAGGAGTCAACCAGCCCCCGAGCGTAAGAGACGCTTCCTCCTCCGGCGAGAAGAGGTGGACTGTGTTCACGTGAACAGGGAATGGTGTACAAATACAACTTTTGTGTTGAATCGCTATTGGAGACATTAACTGAGAAGCGTAGACTCCATCATCTACTGAGGGAATTCACTGTCACTGTGGCTGTGGCAGTAGATATCTGCCGGTGTTAACACCAAGGAAGCCTTATGAGAGCTCTACGCCATCATTGCGATGGGTTATTTATCATTGCAGGGGACTTGAGAACACAACTAACCTAATCTACACCAACATCTGAGCAGCCTACAAAGCTTCTCCATCCCCCATGTTAGTAGCTCAGGACGTGTCTTCAGGGACTGCTCAAGTCAGCTGGATATGGTAGTTCTCTTTTCTTTTAATTTAAAAACGTATCTTTCTAACATTTAATTTAATTTAACAAACAATACACTAATATCATGACAGTATTAATCAGTCCTCATGAACCCAGCTCCATCTGGCTCAGCGTAGAGAGCTGAAGTCATGACATCACTTCCTGTTCAGCCTCTGTAACTCACTGAAATCTCTCATTTCTGAGAAAATGAAGCATCTTCTTGATTTAAAGAAAATAATCTAGGTGAAATATGAGATTATGTGTCATATTCCCTTTGAATTCATGCAGGTTTGAGTGACTTTCATCAGGCAAGATTCACAGATACAGAATCCTGATTCAAAGGAAATGTAACGTGAATGTTTGCAGTAAATAAAACACAACGGAGACGATCACTCAAAGAGCCAAAACTAATGAAAATCAGCACCTGCAGCTGAGAAAGCTTGACGTCCTTTGGTTTGGTTTTATGTGTCAGTAGTTCAGTCTCACAGCTGTTGATGAAAGAAGTACTCAGACCCTTTATTTAAGACAAGTAGTACAAACACAGCGTAAAAATACTAAAAATACAAGTAAATGTCCTGCATCCAAATTTACTTAAAAGTACAGAAATATCAGCAAAATGTATAAACTGTTATGGTTGTGTTCCAGTCTTCCTCTACCTGTCCTCCAGAGGCCCTCAGACTTTTCTCCCTTTTTGTTTGGACTGATTTGAGTTGTGTCTTTAAAAAACTGTCTTGCGGGGTGATTATTTTGGTTGGTCTGTCTTTGTTTTCACTCCAGTCTGAACTCACATAGCATATATGCTGTCTCAGTGATAAAGAGGATAGTGTGTAATTTGAATGAGCTCTGGGTTACAAACAGTTTGTGATACTGTTTGTGCCATTTGTGTTTCTTTGTGTAGTGCTTGAGTTTGGTATATTTTCTTTAGTTTTATCTTTGCCTTGCTTTGATTTTCTTCTCTTCAGTTGGTAATCTCTTGTTCCTCATGTATTCCTTTTTCTTTTTAAGTTTAATTAGGCCCTGATTATTCCTAATAGTGTAATAGAATAATAATCTCTTTAATTTGATCTCTTTTAATTTTCTATTTGGATTTTTGGATTGGATTTTAATTATGACCAAATTATCCTCCCTAGTTTCTGGTTCATTTTTCATCAGAAACTGTATTAAATGTGAATTATGACTGATAATTGATCTGCTCATTAAGGTCAGTATCAGAAGAAGAAGATAAATCTAATATTTGGACCAATAATGTATTAAAAAGTCATTTATTAATCTCAACAAACATCAGTAATGAAGTGATATTTAAACTGCATTTAGATGGCAGTCTTGCTGAGGTTCATTTGTAACTGTAAATATAATACAGGTTTAGGTTATTGTATTGTTTTATTGTAATTTAAAATGTTTGACCTTTTTATGTTCTGTGTAGCGTGCAGGTGGAAAAGACTTCCTTTTATTTCACTGTATACTGACAGTAAAGCTGAACCTTGAAGACTAATTATTGTATGTGTCACAATTTACAAGAGGTCAGTGAGTCAAACATCTGCGTCTGTAGAGCTACAGACACTCTACAGACACTCTACAGACTCTCCACAGACTCTCTACAGACACTCTACAGACTCTCCACAGACTCTCTACAGACTCTCTACAGACTCTCTACAGACACTATAGACTCTCTACAGACACTCTACAGACACTCTACAGACACTACAGACTCTCTACAGACTCTCTACAGACACTCCAGACTCTCTACAGACACTCTACAGTCTCTCTACAGACTCTCTACAGACACTCTACAGACACTCTATAGTCTCTCTACAGACTCTCTACAGACACTCTACAGACACTCTACAGACTCTACAGACACTCTACAGACACTCTACAGAGTCTACAGAGAAGAAGATGGTCTGACGTGTATGACAATGTTCAGTTGGAAGTTCACGTTCTTTTCCATGAGACAGAGAGCGGATTACTGACCTGTCCAAAGAATGATCAGGCAGTTGATCAAATACAGAAAGAATTACAGAAATACAGTCACTGGAAGCTGCCTATCATCCAGCTTTAGTGGTGTTAACAGCTGCATTACGAGCAAGAACAAGAATGAAAATACAGCCGCAAGCAGCAATGAACGGGGTCTAAGCACAAAGGGCAGTCTTTGATTTAATATGACCTTCACAAGAATATGAAAACATGCCACAAGGCTGGCAAGTTTGAATTGGCCACCTGCTAATTTGAAACCTAGACCTTTGTATCCCCAGAGAAGGTGACAGCACCACTGGGGAGACAAAGTTTCCACACATCTTCTTTTAACTTGAGTCTATGATATCACATGTGCCATACTGGCGTATTTTTTGTCTATTTACACTCAAAACACTTACAAGTTAAAATGTTGGTGAGAAAATTCTGAATAAAATCACATACCATTGTATGGTGGTGTATTGTCAAATATTTTGGTGAAATGCTTTTAAAAATTGGATGAAGTAGAACATTTTGTTCATACGGTACAAGTTACAGCAAGATACACTGCGGACTCACCATTTGACCAATCTGAACATCATTTGAAATGTGATGTCTAGTATCCAAAGAATGTCTGTGTCAATTTTAGTAGCATATGAATAAAGACTTATAGAGATATAGATCTAAAATGGTTTTGCATATTTTTAAAAATATAGTGACAGACTTCTGAATTGACCATAGGTTGCAGTGATGATGGATGTAGTGAAATTTTTTTAGCTCTGTAGGATGTAAAGGTGAATTATTTTGATCTTTTGAGGTTTGGAATGTGAAATTTCTATAAATTTAGATTTGTTGTAATAAGCCATGCCCATTTTAATAAATTATTACCAAATTTTATGTGTCGACTGACACATTACAATTTACAATTTACAATTTACAATTTACAATGTCATTTAGCAGACGCTTTTATCCAAAGTGACAGATACTGAGAGGGCAGAAGAAGAAGAACAGTCCTAACAAATACAGTAGGGTACCAGCAGCTTCACTGCTTGCTGCTTGTTTAATAAAGTTGATCCTGCTAAACTTTCTGCTGTATGAAGTTCATCATGGAGACGTCCTGTTAGCATTGTGTGTGTGTGTGTGTGTGTGTGTGTGTGTGTGTGTGTGTGTGTGTGTGTGTGGAACACAGAAGTCTGGTTTGCTCCTTTCACACAAATACTTTTAATTTAAGTCATTAATCTTCTACAGCTGAATATAAATATGAAACAGCAACATTAATAAGAAACACAATGATATTTGATTCCAGTTATGTAATTGTATGAATTTATACACTGTAGCTGCAAATAACTATTTTCATTATTGATAATGAATTGATTAATTGTTAAGTCTATAAAGTGTTTCTCAGAAATATGATAAAAAACAGAGGAAAGATTGATTTTTTCTGTAAGTAGAGTTTATTATTATTCATTTTAACTTCAGCCTGAAGATGTTATAATATACAAAAAGACTGCAGACGTAATAATCCTCATGACTAATCATCAAATATCTTTTAAACATGAAGAACTAACATGAATTTACAGATTACAAGAAAGAAAATGTTGTTTGTCGTTTGTTTGTAGACTGAATAAAAAAGCATTTCAAATGTTTACACTGAACAGAATTATTTTCTTATTGGAATGTATTTTGTTGTGATGTAGATCTGTGGTGATTCTTTAATTAAACAAAGATGAAACATAAATAATTGTTTTTGGAGCCAAAGAACGATTAAAAGTCAGTGTTCAGCTTCAGTCACTAACATTGAAAACTACAAACAAAGCCAGAAATCTTGATGTTGTCATGGAATCAGGTCTGGATTTTAACATCCACATTAAGAAAGTTACAAAGTCGGCCTACTATCACCTACAGAATATATCAAGAATTAAAGGACTTCATAATAACAAATTAGACAAAATTGTTAAACTTAAATGAACATTTATTTAACACTTACTTTTATTTAATGTTATTGTTTCATTGTCACTGTTCGCTTAAGTAGATCTGCACTCTGTCTACAGTGCACTTATTTAAAACTAAATAAGGCTTAGGGGGTGTTTTCTGTTTCCACCATTCCAGTGGCAGAAAAGTCTTTCTGTCAGTCATCGGCTCCTGGAGGTAATGGTTCAGCTCCTCAGAGATGTCCTCACTCACTCTTCCTCAGCAGGAGTTCCATGATGACTGTGAGCCCCAAAAATGTTTGCGAACATTCTGAGAGTTAATCTTCCTCCACCCTTATTGATTTAGGATCTGATCCTTGGTCTCCAGTGGTGGATTGTTAAAGGATCCAGTAGTGTTGCCAGCACCAAACATTTGGTCTCTTCAATCTTGGAAAATCTTTTCTGCAAGTTCTGCAAAATTGTCTCCTGATTGCTATCAACTTGCTGATAATGAACCACTGCTCTGACTACTGATGGTAAATGGTAAATGGACTACATTTATACAGCACTTTTCTAGTCTTATCAACCACTCAAGGTGCTTTATACTAAATGCCAGCATTCACCCATTCACACACATTCATATGCTGATGGCAGAGGCTGCCATGCAAGGTGCCAACCTTCTCATCAGGAGCGATACAGCGCTTCCTATCCAAAGTGCCCCATAATGTTTCTATGGTGACCCTTTCACACACATTCACACACCATTGGGGGCAATTTGGGGTTCAGTATCTTGCCCAAGGACACTTCGACATGCAGACTGGAGGAACTAGGGATCAAACCACTGACCCTCTGATTAGTGGTGTTGGGCCTCAAACCATGAGGTCACACAGAGAAGGCCTACATGTAACCTGTGAGGCCTGACCACGAGGTGCTTGTTCCTTTGTTTCCCCAGAGACAAAGGAATAGTGCCCAAATGCTGCTTACAGACAATGGGAGTCCATTGCAAACTCCATTTCCAAGGATGCTTTGCGATTTTCACACCTCAGCAGGGAACAGTCAACATACAGTCTCATTGGCGGAGACGCTCCTGCACAGCGGAGCGTCCTGATGACGCAGCCGTGACATCACCGCCCCTTTAAAAACTTAATGTGCCCTGAAGCACACGCCTTTCCCATGTCACTGAGCTAGGGGTAACTCCTGTTCCTCTGTGAGTCAGCTGACTAAAGGGGGTACCCCACGCACGTGTTTTCCCCTCATCGAAGACTCCCCTCGCCGGACAAGACGAGACTTCGTCCGTGTTCACCCGAACACATTCCCGGATCCGAGAGAGACCGCTGCTGCAACCAGCGTCCTCAAATTCCCTCGAGAAGGAAGAAAAACTTCTTCACCGAGTCGACTCTGCTGTTCTCTCTGCCACGCCGCCGAGAGCCAGCTGCCGTGCTTTTCGCTGACCGTGCGAGAACGGCCACCGTCTGCATCCGAGCCCAGGACAAAGCCGGACATAAAGACGGACTACACACAAACCCTGCTCGCTTTCTGAAGCCACCCAAGTAAGAGTCATAAGTCTGGGCAGAGGCACTGTTAATTGTGTGTTCTTATCAGCATCAGTTGCTGCTGTTTAGCATTTAGCTCTTAGCTTTTGCTATTGTTTGTTGTGTTGTTGACGGACCGCCGAGTCCATTTTTCCTGCTTCACTCTAAGGAGTATTTTAAGTTTGCTGCCTGTTTAGTTGTGTTCACCACGCTAGACTATTTTGTGTTTGTCCCGCTCGGGACTACTGCTGTGTTTGTGCCATCGTGAGCGAGAAAGTAAGTTGCTTTGTCGGTCAGAAACCAGACACGTGCGTTACAGACTGCCGTCCGTACGCGCACTGTCTGTGGACAAAGGAACCACTTCTCTTCCTCTCACGATGTTCAGTATCTTGCCCAAGGACACTTCGACATGCAGACTGGAGGAACTAGGGATCAAACCACTGACCCTCTGATTAGTGGTGTTGGGCCTCAAACCATGAGGTCACACAGAGAAGACCTATATGTAACCTGTGAGGCCTGACCACGAGGTGCTTGTTCCTTTGTTTCCCCAGAGACAAAGGAATAGTGCCAAAATGCTGCTTACAGACAATGGGAGTCCATTGCAAACTCCATTTCCAAGGATGCTTTGCGATTTTCACACCTCAGCAGGGAACAGTCAACATACAGTCTCATTGGCGGAGACGCTCCTGCACAGCGGAGCGTCCTGATGACACAGCCGTGACATCACCGCCCCTTTAAAAACTGAACATGCCCTCAAACACACGCCTTTCCCGTGTCACTGAGCTAGGGGTAACTCCTGTTCCTCTGTGAGTCAGCTGACTAAAGGGGGTACTGCAGGCTACTTGAATATTATCATTTTATGGTACTTTGTAGTTACACTCCACTATATTTGCAGATTAAAATTTTTGATACAAAATATGTGAACTGATAAAATATGATGCATCATTATAGATTAAACTACCCAGCAATAGCTAAATAAATTAAAATGATGTTAAAATTAACATTCAAATGTTGCTTATAAGGTAATGTGTCTGTTATAATAATACAAGTAACATGTAACATTAACAGAAGTAAAAGTTAAAAGTTACAAGACTTTGACTTGTAATGGAGTATTTCTATATTGCAATATTGTGACTTTAAGGATCTGAATACGTCCTCCATCACTGGGAGCAGCATGTCACCGCACATTGTCTTCCTCTCTTCCTCTGCAGTTTGCTTTTCTTACAGGCTGCTACTTGACTCTTTCTATTCATTGAATGCAGTTTTTTACTTATATTATCATCATTCTCTTCGCCTGTTTTCATGAGGTGTTGGGGGAGAAGAGGGTCAGTGAGTCAGTGCAACAGGATATGTTAGTACGTTAGTGGTTTGCTTCTGATGGGCAGGTTGGGACCTTGTATGGTAGCCCCTGTACCCATTCAGCGTATGACTGTGTGTGAATGGGTGAATGTGGCTCGTAGTGTAAAAAGCGCTTTGAGTGGTCGGAAGACTAGAAAGGTGCTATACAAGTACAGTCCATTTGCCATGTCAGTCGAGAGGTGCAGCAGCTTGTCCAGTAATGGAATAGTCCATTCATCTGTAGTATGAGGGGGGTCTCACATTGGCAATTTTTTTTTTAAAGTTCTATAGCAGTTTGGGGCCCATTTTAGTTGGGGGCCCCAGGCAGTGGCCTACTTACAGGAGCTCAAGTGGTGAGAAACCAGTTAAACTTTGAGGTACCTCTCATGTTGCAAACAGAACAAAAGGCAACAGTTGATGTCGTGTTGAGGCATCATCTCAAAATTTAAGACCTGTCATATTGAAAATAAGACGTTTTAAATTCCAAAAATCAATTCAGACTTCAATCAATCAGACTTTTTAATATGCACAGATTCCCTGAGTGACGGACCTGTGCAGACAAGGCTGTTTTTCCCAGCCAGGTTCAGAATTCCTCTGAGCTTCCAAACATACAGCAGCTCAAGGGGCAGGGGCACCAGATTCATTTCAGAAGTGCAGGCATCAAAAAGTGTGTGTGTGTGTTAGTGTGTGTGTAGGAATGTTGCCCAAAATCCATATTTAATGATAAATCAGAACTTTTCCACTGCTTCACCTTTGCAAATTATCAACATGCTATGCTGTTGAGAAAATGTCATTCATAGTCTACAATAGTCTAAATAAAGTTTGGGAGCACCTTGATTGACTTTACTCAAAAATGAAATGCTTTGTCATTTCAATGCAGTACCATGAATTAACCATTTCACGTGAACTGTCAAAACATGTGTGTTGCCCGGTTGGTTATCTGCACGTGCTGAATAGGTTTCACCTATGGGCATAAGTGTCCAATTAAGAAACAATCATTTCACTTAGAAATAAAGTTGTAACATGTTTTTGCCAGCTTTATCTTACCAAATGTCTTAGAGTGGATGGGAATGATTGAAACATCTTTTAACCATAAGTGTTGAAATATAGGGGCGTTTGTGGGGATACAGTGATTCGCATTAAAAGGAATGTGGGAGGAGGATAAAGTAGGGGGTGGCCAGTGGTCCCTTAGACCTCTACTTCCAGCCCCCTTGTCAAGTGGTGAGAAACCAGTTAAACTTTGAGGTACCTCTCATATTGCAAACAGAACAAAAGACAACAATTGATGAAGGACGACAAGTGTTGCAGTACACAGATGGCAGCTGATTCATCAGGCTGCTTAAACTTGTTTGTTGAGTTCTTGGTACGTTTTAAATATTCAACAAAGTCACATCTTTAAATCTTAGAGAACATGTAAGTTTCAGTGTTCATACCAACTTGCAGCAAGGTCAGTGATTGTTCCACTGGACATTAACAGTCTGTTTCCTCCACTGAAAGCTACAAACAGAGATGGTAACTCCAGAAAAGACTCTCCAACCTGTAACGGAAAAGTAAAAGAAATCAACAAGTGAGAAGTATGTGAGTTTAATCATAATGCAAACAAAATCCCTTTAAACATGTCAGACAGTAAATTTACACAGCAGACAATAACAGGCTGAATATGTTACATGTTTTATTATTTTTGAGAGAGATGTTCAGTAAATGCAGACTCCATAGATACTCAAACACACCTCTGCTGATGATGTCTCAGTATGTGAAACAAACAGATGTGACAATCTGATCTGAATAACTTTAAAAGTTTTACCATTAACAAACTGTTTGGAACTAAAAGTTCTACTGTATAGGTAAGTAAGAGATATTTGAAAGTCTCACACTTTCCACAGGTTTATTGGGATTAATACCAATATATGTTGGAAATGTTTCTTTTAAATACAACAATAATATGGATTTAACAAACAGGGTTTTTCTAAAACCGACTTTACATAATATCTTCATTCTTATCTGACATGTCCTAAAGTTTCCAGAGAACAACTTTGACTGAAAAAATACAAAAGAAACTTGTTGGTGGAAACAATGTGGTTTAAAAGAACAAAATCAAAGATGTGTTATCGCACATTCCTCTGACATGAAGATCTTTCAGTTTCCTCATTCATTTGTGATTTTTATCTCCTGACATTAAATGATAATCTCATATTTTTTGAAGTATGTCTTAAAACAGTAGCAGGTGCCCGTGAGAACAGTGAAACAGGTTTTGCTTTCTATAATGACTCCTTTTCTGACTTCACAGAAAATCTCTGAACAGATGTCAAATGTGTTTAATGGAAAGAAGAAACTCATCATTATGCACATAACTATACTGTATGTCAACCAGTAAAAAACAAAACAAAACACTTATAATCAATGATTGACAAAGCACAACTTCTCTGTATCTTGTTTAATTCAGTTTAACTTCATCAACATGATCAACAGAGCAGAAGATGCCACATTATATATATTTAAACATTCTTATTCACTGACTTTTATCAAATACACATAAAAAAATAAAATATTATTTTGCACACACCATTAGAAATGAAACTGTAAAGCTTTTGCAGAATAGTGATGACGTGTTAAAACATCTGTTTCACTTTGCCTTCGTTCTTCATCATCATCAACAGCATCATCATCATCATCTGTAGCACATGTCACTATGTACATAGTGGTGTTATAAAGCGACTGAGGGAAGATGATTGTTCATCTTGTGTGAAAACAAAATTAGTAATAAATCACAATATATTTACCTGTAGGACCAGCCTCACTCAAGGCAGATACACATGGAGACCAGGTCCTCAGGTGTGTAGCCGATAAACTTGAGTGCAAGAGGGTTTCCATCAACGCCCAACCCTTCAACCAGAATGTGCGCCGACACCCACCATCGTTTGTTTGGGAGGGGGACAAGCTGAAAGTTGGCCCCTCAAACCCTGATCTGGCCCCACTGAATGCAGCCAGGGATTGGCAGATGTGAGTCGACCTAGATCAGAGGCTCATTTTCCCTCCAGAGATTGCAACAACCACCCTGCGACCAGACCTCGTCCTCTGGTCTAATTCCTGCCAGCTCGCCTACATCATAGAGCTGACAGTTCCCTGGGAGGACGCCATCGAAGAAGCGTATGAGCATAAGAAGCTGTGCTACTCCAACTTAGCAGTTGAGGCAGAGGACAGAGGCTGGAAGATAAGGGTGTGGAGGAGGGGTGTAGGGGCTTTGTAGCCAGCACAACAGCAAAGCTCCTTAGGGAGGTTGAAGTCAGGGGACAGGCTCACAGACAAGCCATCAAAGAGCTGACCAACACCGCTGAGAGGACGAACCATTGGCTGTGGCTGAAGAGGAGCGACACCACCTGGGCTGCTAAGGCGAACAGCTAACAGCGGGACACACACCCAGGCTTAACCTGCAGTGGGCCTGCCTCAGCAGAGGGTGTATTGTGATGACTGGCCGAAACACCCTGTGATGCTGAGGTACACAACTGACGATGTGTCCCGCTGGTAAAGCCTTATAGCAGCCATCCCTCAAGAACTCCCGAATTAGAAGTGGTGCAAACACTAGGGACTGTAACATCTAGTCCTTTCAATGAACCTAATTCCTCAAACCTGATCAACACTCGTCGTCTTTGTGCCCTCTAGCAAGGCACAAAGTCCTGTGGATCCACACCTCAGGAGATGCCAACCTAGCGCTGGAAGGTAACAAGATGCCTCGCGCCAGGATGGATGGCAGAACAGGACCTCCCAGGTGCCCACCACCTCGCCAGCAGGATGGGAAACGAAACCACAGCAGTGATGACGAACCTTCCCCCTGGCCAAGCTTTCAGCCGTTTCTACACCCTGGGTGGAGCAGCCTCCACACCAAAGGGGGGTGGAGCCACCGTGGTAGTATCAGCGTAGTGTACTATACCCACAACCTCAGCATGCACTACCACTTACTCACTCCATCTGGTACCATAGTCAGTTTGTAGTCTGTTTCCCCCATAACCTTTGCATGCCTTAGATACTATGTCAGGTGTGAGGTCAGGTGTAACATAGGTAAGTTAGACTAAGTCCGAAGATCTGCTACTGCCAATGCAATCTTGAGACACATCTGACATATAGTCTTGGCATTGCACATTAAAAGTAGTGGTTTGGTCCCTCTGACTGATATTATATTATATATGACATCATTAGATTATTAATACTGAAGCATCAGTGTGTACCTAAGTTGGAATTGTCATGCAAGACTTTTACTTGTAATGGAGTATTTTTACATTGCTGTATTAGTGCTTTTACTGCAGTAAAGTATCTGAGTATTTATTCCATCTCTGATTGAAGATGGCAGTAAAAACACACAAGTGACTTCTGTTTATATTGATTATATTGATAAGGCAAATTTAAAATAAATATTGTGAAAATAAAATAATAAAACAATTTCTGAAGGCATCCAATCTCAAATATCTGAGAGGAAACAACGCCACTGGTTTAAATGTGTAAAGTGTCCAAAAGCAGCACAGAACAACAAGTGAACTGAAAATGTAAACGTTTTTATTTTAATGATGAACACGAAGCCGAACCAGTCAGGACTGACATTTGAATCTATACATCACATGCAGAGATTTAAGATTATCTGTGTAGTAAAAGTGCTTTATTAAGACGATGATGATGATGATGATGTTAATGATGACAGTGTCTTATATGACACAGAAACACATTAACAGCTCTGATTTACACCTTCATGTGTTTGTTAGAGTGTAGGCAGAAAACTGATGATGATGATGAAGGTCACTTAGTTTTCTGTGTCTGAGTGTTATTTAAGTAGTTTCATCCCACATGAAACATGAAAAGAACAAAAAATGAAAAACCAAAATGTGACCCCACCTTTTCTGACCTGTGCTAGTTCTAAAGATGAAGATTAGTATGAACATTATTGACTGTAACTGTCTCTACTTTGTAAGTAAAATGAAAAAAACTGAAGTTTGGTTTCTTTTCAGCAGCCATCACTGTACAAGAGAGGATTTATTTACTCAATTTATCATTAATAATCAGTCTATAACCAGTTAATAAATGGTTTATAACCCACTATAATGTAGCTGTAAGCAGATATAAGTGGTTATTAATGTATCAGTCATTAAACACTTAAAATATCTGCTTATAACAGCATTGTAGTATGCTACAAACCATTTATTAACTCTTTATATACTGATTATGAATACTATGTAGGAGGACTTACAGTAAAGATTTTAAAGTGTAATTCCATATTGAGGCAGCAGAGGGCAGCAGACTGCAGCTGTTGCTGTGATGTCACAGCAGGTGCTGTCCATCAGATTTCAGTACAGGTATGACTATGACTGAGACATGTTGGAAAGAATATTATAAGAGTTGTTTGTTGCACAATAACAGAAAATTATCTGTACAGTTTTACAATATGAAATCATTTTTGGTCCCAATTTTACACAAAAGTTAAACTTTCCTCGTCTTATAATTATAATAAATAAGTGTAATATTATATATATGTGTGTATGGTTTAAAAGATGCTTTATAAACATATTACTATTTTAAACAGTACGTATCCTGAAGTTTGAGAATCATTCTGACCAACAACATGAAAATAATAAATTACAGTTCAGCTGCAGAATAATATTAAAAAAGACAAAAACGGAGTCTTGTGCTGCGTTCCAGCTTCCTCAGGAAGTAAAAACCTTCAGTCCAGATAAACAGTCCATCATGAGGTGACATGTCCTCCTCTGAGTCCATTATTGTCCCTGTGAGGACACCTGAGAGTCTTTCTGTCCACTGATCACATGTTTTAAAGTGTGTGAAGGACACAAACATAAACCCTGAGCTCTGTTGGTTTAAACAGTACAAACTGTGTTATATGTGTTTCAAAATGAAAGTCCAACGTCTTTGAGGCTGTTTACATTTAGTTTTAAAATGCGTTTCACAAATGGACACATCGCCATTCACACCTGTGTCTATCAGGCGTCTCCAAGGTGTCAGCTAACCACTTGTGACAGAAAATGGACGTGTGCCGTGAGAGTTGGCAGCCGTGTCTCTGGTTTTACAGAAACATGCTGCATCACAGCAGGATGATATATTCTGCTTCAGATGGTCTGAACATGTTTTTATCAAAAGGATTTTATAACTTGATTTGTGAGTATTGGAAGACTGCAGATTTATCATCTTTAATCTGAAGCTTAAATTAAGTCAATAACACATGATAAAGACAAACAGCTTCCCTCTAAAACACTAACTGATGTTGTCGTTATATCACTGTGTTTAGCCATGCTAGCAACGTAGCTCTGTGGAAGCCGATGTCGGTCTGTTAGTCCACCACTTTGGTCCAGACTGAAATAACTATTTCATGGATTCTCATGAAATCTGGTTCAGACATTTATGTTATATATATATTATGTTATATATTAATTATAATTTACTTTTGTATATACCTGAAAAACGTTAGCATGCTAGCACTTAAACTAAGATGGTGAAGGTTAAACATTATGTTTGCTGATGTTAGCATTTAGCTTAAAGCACCACTGTGCCTAATTAAAGCCTCACAGAGCTGCTAACATGTCTGTTGACTCTTATTCTTGTTAAAGCAAATAATTCTCTTACATCAACTTTTTTGTCTACGATTCAAATAAATATCTTTTGGTTTTGGACAAATGCAGGGGAATATAATAATATTTAGGTTAGACATTTAATACTGAAAACAGCAGACCAAATATACAACAGTTATCTCACATATATTTACATATTTGCTGTAACTGCAGTCTGTTTGTTGGAGAGCATAACTACAAGTTGGATGAACAGTCTGCTGTTTGTTTTAGTAGCTGACATTATACATTTAACTATTATTTTACAGAATCTTTCATTTGATTGTCTCAATATTCTGCAAGGAAAAATGTTTCAGTTTAGGCCTGTGTGTCTTTCTGGTGATCTCGGACCTGGTGCTGGACCTGGAGTGGAGGAGAAAGGGGTGGAGATATTGGATGATGAGAGGAGGAGCGAGCTTCTGGATCTCAGGCATAGAGGTAGATGAGGATAAGCTCCATTTGAATAACAACTGGTGATAGAGGTGTTACCTGTTTATTGACTAACGTTTTGACATCAGAAACTGGAAGATCTTCCTGTGAGTAATAATAGAAGTTGGGCATATAGCTGCCCATTTACGGCAGCTATATGCATTATTTTTTAAGCCATTTAAAATAATAAAATGTCCTAAAATCTGTATATCATTTGGGAAAAACATGATAGTTACCCAGGAAAAAAATCGTTCTGTATCCTACATCCTATTTTGCATCTAATTGTTCTCCAACTGTCTTCATCATTCTGAAACCATAACACAACAAATGTTGACTAATTTTCACTCCTGCCACCTAAAAAGAGGCAACAATTGTCCAATATTACTATTCTTAAGTTACATAAGATAGGTATGGTAGGAATTTGGCTTAAACAGCATTACTCATCTTGAAACCTATTGCCCCTTGCTCCTCTATTCTTCTTAACTACTCTCACTCTCTCAACTGCACTCATTTCATGTCCTCCACTGAAAGAAGAAATATTAAACAAAAAAAAGTATTAGGATTTCTGATCAAGTTAAGATGCAAAAAAGATTAAATGCATATCTTATTCTCGTACATCTGCTCCTGACACCTATGTTCTTCACTCCTTTCTTCTCAACACATTTTCATCTCTCGTCGCTCTTCCTCTTCACCTGCTTTCTCCACGTTTCCACATCTCATTTCCTGTTCTCTCCTTCATCCTCCCTTTCTTCTCTCTTCCTCACTCCTCAAATCCACATTTCCACTTCTGTCCTCTTGTCATGAATTCTCCACTCCTCTCCTCCTCGCTCCTCATCAAACATTTTTCTCCTCTCTCCTTCTCTTAGCTTCTGCTTTTCACTCCTTTCTCACTCAGCTTATCATCTCTCCACCTCTTGTCCTGCTTCCTCTACTGATCCACAGGTTTTCCCCTGTCCTTTCCTCTTACCTCTCTCACTCATTTTCCCTCCTTACTTGTCCAAGCTTGCTCACAGAGGTGACATGACTGAATAAAATACAGCACACACAACCCCCCCATGATGGTGTTATGGTAGACCTGCAGATGGCGATATTTCCCCAGTAATAGAACTTTTGTTTAAGGAGTTGGAGAGTCTTTTCAGGGGATACCATCTTTGTCTGTCTGCAGCATTCAGTGAAGGAAACAGACTGTTGATGTCCAGTGGAGCAATCACTGACCTTGGTGCATGTGGCTATGAACACTGAAACTTATATGTGACTTTTTTGAATTTTGAAAAAAAGGAATCAAGATATTTAACCAGTCCAATGAATCACATGCCATCTGTGTACTGTATTCAGAAGTTGTTGCCTTTCTCTCTCACACATTATATGAGCATTGTAATACTTTTTAGGATCCCCAAAATAATTTTCATGCCTCACATGTCAGCCACCCACACATCACGTTCACAGATGAACAGGAAGAGGATGGTAAACTCCTTTTTCCTATTACATGAACACACATTCTTAAGGAGTAAGACCCAGCCACACAGACCAGTATCTCAATCTGAACTCTGACCACCATGATCAGTGATGATGACTCAACAAACACCCTAATATGTTCTCAGTGAGGAGAAAGATAGAGAGAGGGTGCAGCAGGTCTGATGGGGAGTACAAGGAGTAGATGCTGAGAATTATAATAAGGCCTGGCTTTATGCACATCATCATTATTATTATTATTATTATTATATTATTATTATTATTATTGTTAAGCTGTCTGAGATACGAGATACACTGAAGTTGTTGAAATGTATCTAACACATGTATCTACACTCAAATAAAAGCCTGCAGGTTTTGGTTAATGTTGCAGTAAAAAGTGATCTCTGATGAACAGACTGAGCCTCTAAAATCAGACTCAGATTTTCTGCTTCTACATGTCAACAGATTTGATGTCATGTGGGAAAACTTCCCAAGCATCCAGTGAAGGAACATGATTGACTGTCTGTTCATGACTCGTCTGAACTAGTTTATTTTGTTTGTAAATTCTAAGTAAAAAATAAAAGGTGAATGCCACAAATTCTCTTAAATAACTTGTACGTTCCACACGTAGATTAATGTATGTACATTAATCTGATGCTGCATCATCAAGTTGTTTCTCTATATTTAAGGATTCATCAGAAAGAGAGACAGAAAGAGAGCTATCAAACTCATTTAACAAAAAATTAACAAGTAGCTTTTATTTCTGTCTTTTGTGCTGAAATTTAATAGTTTGTATGATACACGGATTCAAATCTGCAGGCAGTATTTCACTCCACTCAACCTTTCATAAAGACATTTGAGACATTTGCTAAACAAAAACTTAACACAGCTTTTACTTCCTTCTTATCTAGTTTGAGGAAATGATCAAATACAATAAAACCAGGGGGCGGAGCTTACAGAGAGAAAACAAATAAATACACTGACTGCTGTTCATTGGCACTTTGACTTTCTCTTCACTTAGACTAGCTGGACCTGTTTCTACAATGGGTGACTCATTCATCATAGCGATAGACTTCGGCACTGCATACAGTGGATATGCTTTCAGTCTAACATCCAGTGAGGAGCAGATTGAACCCAATTTGAAGCGGTGGGGAAAAGAGCTGGGACTGGACACCCCAAAGACTCCGACCTGCATCCTGTTCAATGAAGATGAAGAATTCCTCAAGTTTGGTTATGAAGCCAGAGCAGCATATATCAAGATGTGTGGAGAAGAGGCAAAGCAACACTACTACTTTGAAGCCTTCAAGATGGCCCTCTATGGCAAAGTGAGTAAAAATGATCTGTATAATTAAATGTACCATAAATTGTGAATAAGATAGTTTCATACTTATGTCAAGTAAATGAATAAAGGACGATTATGCATGTACAGATTGTTAAAAATATCTGGGTCTGTATAGTAATGATAATTAGTACAAAATGTTTTGTGTTTTTTGTAAAACTGCATTAAGTTTTTTGGGAGGGAAAGAGGGAATAAAAAACAGAATTTTCATGAAGGAAGAAGTTACTGCAGGGCTGTTGTATTAAACTACATTAGTTTAACCTCAGTGAACCTAATAAACTGAGAACTGTGTGTATATGAACAAACATCTTGTCAATCATCACCAGAAACTCAACAGGGATGTGACGATTAAAGCTGCAAACGGAAAGTCAATGAATGCCATGAAGGTCTTCACAGCAGCTCTGAGTTACCTGAAGGAAGATGCACTAAAAACCATTAGTGACAACACAGCAGGGATGAAGTTCATTGCGTCTGATTTCACCTGGGTGCTGACTGTACCTGCGATCTGGGATTCTTCAGCTAAGCAGTTCATGCGAGAAGCTGCAACTAAGGTGAGCACATTTTCTCCAAAAAGCACTGAAATTATGAAATAGTAAAAGAAACTAATGACTTTTCATTTTTCTTCTAGGCTGGTATTGTGTCCAATGGAACAGAAGACAGACTGGTGATAGCACTGGAACCAGAGGCAGCCTCAGTCTGGTGTAAGAAGCTGCCAGCTGAAGGTTTCATAACAGAAAACCATGACAAAGCTGCACTGGAGCAAACTCCAGGAACACAGTACATTGTTGTTGATTGTGGAGGTAATGTATTGTTGACAATTATACAAACCTTTATTCACATACAAGCTTTTGTTTACACTCTCAAGAACATGCACAATTTAAAATTCTACAGACAAGAAATATGTATGTTGAAGCATTATTGTCTGATGTTTGGCTTTGAGTAAAGTGTCTGGATGTGTAAGAAGTTATTGTTTGTACAAATGCTGTAGTTAGTCAGTTTTAAGCACTTCCTCTGTGTTGCAGGTGGAACCATTGACATAACTGTACATGAAGTGCTGGATGGAGGAGCCCTGAAGGAGCTGCACAAGGCCTCTGGAAATGATATGGGAGGACAAACTGTCGACAAGAAATTCAAAGATTTCCTCAAAGAAATCTTCTCTGATGGTGTCTGGGATGAATATGAAAAAAAACATCCCAATGAGGTTCAGAAAATAATGTATGATTTCACACATTTGAAACAAGCAGATGAAGATGTTCAGATTACCTGCTCAGTTAATCTAGGAACATTAGCTCAGAAAAAGAAAGAAATTGAAAAGTACTTTGAAACCATGCAAGGTGCGTCCTGGAATGATGGCTCGATCAAAATCTCTAAAGAGAAACTGAGGTCTTTCTTTGATGAGAGTCTGAGAGGCATCACCAAGAGTCTCAGTGACATCTTCAACAAAGATTTCAGTATCGAGTACATTCTGTTAGTTGGAGGTTACTCTTCAAGCATGATTCTGCATCGACACATTACTGATCAGTTTGGTAGTCAGTGTAAAGTTCTGTGCCCTTTTAGGGCTCAAGAAGCAATCGTGAAGGGAGCCGTAATGTTTGGAAGAAACCCACAGGTGGTGGCATCCCGGAAAAGTGATTTCACTTATGGGGTTTCTGTCAGTGAGCCCTTTGATGAGTCCAAGCATAAGGCAGGAAAGAAATTCACAACTGAAGAGGGTGAATGGTGTAATGATATCTTCAGCACACTAGTGGAAGAAGGTGAAGATGTTGGTTGGGATGAAGTCAGAGAGCACATCTTTAATCCAGTAAGAGCTAATCAGACAAGAATGAGTATGAGCTTTTATCGCACTGAGAGAAAGAATCCAAAGTATGTGGATGAGTGGGGAATAGAGGAAGTCGGTTCATTTGGTGTTAGCATGCCTGACACTAAAGGTGGCACGAAGCGTCAGGTCAAATTGGAAATTAAGTTTGGATCCACAGAGATAACAGCCACAGCCACTGACAAGGTTTCTGGGTCAACAGAATCAATCAAGATGGACTTCATGACCAAAGCACCAGGATGTTTCAAAAGCATCCAAAATGCAGCAGTGCCCTTGACAGGCTAAATGTTATCTGGATTAGAACTGGATTAGAAGAATCATTTTTATACAAAGAGTTTCATAATAATAATTTAGGTGTTGTACATTAAATTACCTGAATCTAACAGTTACTGTTCAGATTCTCCTGAGGACTAAATTCAAAAGGCAGATTTTAGATTCTTTGATGTTAATTGCTAATGTTGAAGTGTTGACTTCCAAAGCATTTGATGATCATTTTTTACAGTTGATGCCATACTAACAGTAAGCACCAGGGCTCTCATTTATCAAGCATACGTGCGCTCATTTCTATGACAACAGAAACTACACTCTTAAATGGTGGAGATCTTGATGAATTGTTCACACCACATCACTCGTTGTTTATCCCCATTGATGAATAATTGCATTGCAACAAATGAAGCGTGAAAATAGTGAAAATGTTACAGACCACAATGTAAAATACAATAACCCCAGTAACAATGTGGAGACACATAAAACTGAGCTTCTAAGAATAGTGATGAGTTAATCAGACTGGTAATTATGGGGACAGTACTGTATCATAAAATGTGACTTTGTATCATATATTGTATTTGTTTATGCTGATATTGTTTGCTGTACATTGATGAAGAACAATGTATGTCTAAATAACTTTAATATTTTATCTTTAAGTAATTATCCAATAAAGTCTTCAGTTTTTCTTTGAAGATGTTTTTGTGTCTTTAATTGTTTTGTTTTTGTCTTTAGGTTGTGCTCTAAATAAAGTTCTTTTTCACTGAGATCACAACTGACTCTACACATTCTCTCCTCATGACACACATTATTTGTCCAAAGACCATCTATATAATATTTGAAGGAATAATCTAATAAACTGATGTGAACAGTGTCCATCAGTCCAGGTAACATTAGCAGATGTAAAGGAAGCGGAGCCTTGTTCGTACTGGGAATACTGTGATCTTTTTCTCCTTTAAAGAAAGTAGTGCAAAATGAGACGACATACTGCAGTATACAGAGGCAAACTTTACCACTAGGCAAAGCCTGGGGCTCCTAGCTAAAAGGGCCCCAAACACCTATAGATTTATTATGATGTTTAGATATGAAACATATAAAATTATATTACTATTCTAACTTATTATACCCTGAAATTACAATGTCACTGTAGGACAACATTATGTACTCATTAGGATAATGTATGAAATTGACTGCAGATCACGCCCTGTGCATGTGTTTGTTGCATTATAAATGGAAATTAAGGAGACAGTAAGCTGTCTAGACAAGCATGACACCATATTTGGAGTTATTGATTAAGACTGACTGTAAGTATAAATATGTTTGTGTTATTTTGTTCCAGGTTCTTCTGTCTTTGGACTCAGACCAGTATGCATGTTTTCTCTGATATTACAATAAATGTAGTTGGACTATGAGGATATGGTGTTTCTGGTATTTGATGACCTTTTATCAGCTGCACTAGAAAAGCTGATATTTTATGGAATCAAATAATGGTCATAAATATTTTGAGCTTTTGATATGGTTAATGAATCCCTCTCTCACCTCCAACTAGTTCAGAATGCAGCAGCTAGGCATCTTACTGGTTTTAACAGACAACATCACATCACCCCAATCCTTGCTTCTCTCCATTGGCTCCCTGTTCATTTTAGAATTGATTTTTAGATTTTACTGATCACTTTTAAAGTACTTCTGGGACTGACTCCAAGCTACATAAAAGATATGTTGACCCCGTATGAGCCAGCCTGCAGCCTTAGATCCTCCCAAATTGATAAACTTGTTGATAGTGCCGCAGGCTCACTGCGAATGACAATCGACTCCATCGCCCCTTTTAAAAAAGAAGATACTAAAACATAAGAGGTTAGCTCCATGGGATAACTCCCAAACCTGCAAATTAAAGCAAACATTGCGATAATTTGAAAGGCTTTGGCCTTCCACCAAACCAGAAGAATCTCGCTTAGTCTTAAAACATATAGGAAGGCCCTCTGTAATGCCAGAGCAGCCTATTACTCATCATTAATAGAGGAGAATAAAAACAGCCATAGGTTCTTTTTCAGCACTTTGGCCAGGCTGACAAAGAGTCGGCGCCGGAATGAGTTTGAAACAGGGAGACATCCAGCTTTGGATGACGTAATAGGCTAGTTAACTTTTCCATGTCAACTTCCTTTCAGTCTCAGCCTAGCTTACTGTTGTTGTACAAGTAAAATATGGTAAGAAATGCACTCCCTGTTCTCATCAGAGTACTTCCCGATCAAAATGGTAGCAGCTTTTTTTGTTTTGTTTTGTTTTAGTGCAGTGGTCTGCCACCAAACAGCTTAAAAGATTCGACTCAGAAGGAGCGTACTGGCTCGTGTTGATACAGACCCTTATGTTTCTCACTCTGAGAACTGTTACACTGTAACAAATCAACCAACAAACTAGTCAATATTTTTTTTTAATACGGTTCGAAAGACAATCACAATTCATGCTATATTAAAACGAAGTCTTTACATTCAATATGCCTGTTAACATACAAATAGACAGCACCGCAGCAGAGCAAGGTTTAGTGTGACACTAAGTAAATCTCTTCAGCACAAGTTGATAACGTATTATACATAAAAACTGTACTAACTCTCAGAAAGTAAATGTATAACCTGAAAAGTAGCAGGCAGGTTTTATTGGTCACTATTGTGAGTGGCGGTAATAAGAGCATTTAAATTAACATTTTAACAATTTACATTGAAAATTAAATTTTTTAATAGGAAAACATGACTGGGATTCATACTTCAGTATTCTGCAAGCAGAGCACATCTAATAATTATCTCATGCTTGACTGTGTGTGTCAACAGATCCCACTGAAAACTGTAAGAACGAGTGAGGTTTAGTCCCCTCGGTTTATTTTCCAAAGTACTGAGTGTGCCTATCACTCCCAAAGCAAAAGCTATTTAACACTTTGTTCATGTCCAAGTCATCAGTCAGTTCTTTGTGGATGTGCAGGAAAAGCAGGTTGTTAAGCCTTTTCTCCGCCTGATGCAGGTCTTCGAACAATGGAGAATTGAGAAACTCCTCTCAGCTGTGGCATTGGACATTGGCACACTGAGGTAGAGACATAGTTCTTGTCCACCTCACTAAAAACACCTGCGACATCTCCCGCTGCTGCCGAAACATCAATAACGGTGGCGATTTTAGTGACTTTTGTGATGCGTGTGGAGTTGAGTACAGAGTTGTGGGATGTCAAAAGGTTAGGGAGCTTTTCCAACTGTGTGTGGAGTCTTGCCATGTCCATGTCTCCCGAGCATTGGATGGCAATGTCATTGGGAATTGCAACCAGACCATCGTCTGACCTGTTAAAACAATAATAATAACAATGCAAGCACTGTGTCTTGTCTTGTGTCTCTGATCGTCTCGCTCTGCCTCGACTACACATTGCTACTTGTCACTTCGATCATGACAGTGAACATACTCTATATTATACATAGGCTACACTATACTATGGAATTGAGTATTTATAGTAGACCTATATTTTATATATATATTATATATTTAGAGGATATTATAGATCCAAGATGAAACTGACTGAGAAAAAGGAGCAACTGCAAATTCGTCTGCTACTTCACATCCATGGACAGCGCTATGGATTTATAGTGATAAATCCATGAAGCACACACACATCACATCTAAATACCGCGTGTGGTCGAAATAGGTTAAAAAATCATTATATTTTCTCTGCCTTTTGTGTAATTTATACAAAATTGTTTTAAATGAAAATACAGACACTTGGGAATTAAAAATACAATGCTGCTGGTACCTGACTTTTCCTCATAGTTATTGCACATATAAAGTCTATCTACACTCACTTGTTGACAGCAGCCAGCAGGACCTTTTCCATGTGAGACAAGAGAGCAGAGTGGGCTGGTCGAATCTTCCAGCCAGTTCAGATGTTAACATGTCAAGCACCTCAAAGAACCTGCTTCTGTACAGCTCCTCAGGGGTTCGCCATTCATGTTGCCCAGCACCATCATCAAGGTGGCACAGTGGTCAACGCACTGGGGGCAGGACAGGGCGTCAGTGCATTGTTCTGTGCGTCTTCATACAGCCTGTGGAAGGACACTTCTGTCCGCAGTCCCTGATGGTGTGCACTGAGCATGCTCACACTGGACTGGACAGTCTTTGTTGATATGTCCTTTGTCTGAAGGACTTGTGCCACCTCTTCCATGGCAGAGAACGGGCGGAGACAACAACTCAACAGGCACTGATTTATCCCCAAACACAGGAGCCTTCGAAACAGCTGTTAAACCTGATATATATTTAGACTGTTTTTCTTCAATCAACCTTCCAGAACTATATTCAACAATCTCTTCATCTAAACCATCAACCTGTCTCTTAGACCCCATCCCAACTAGGCTGCTTAAGGAAGTCTTACCCTTAGTGAGCACTTCTTTACTAGATATGATTAATCTGTCTTTAGTAACAGGCTATGTACCAGAGTCCTTTAAAGTAGCTGTAATTAAACCTCCTCTTAAGAAGCCTACTCTTGATTCAGGCATTTTAGCCAATTATAGACCTATATCTAACCTTCCATTTCTCTCTAAGATCCTCGAGAAAGCAGTCTCTAATCAGTTATGTGACTTTCTACATAACAATAGTTTATTGGAAGATTTTCAGTCAGGATTTAGAGGCATCATAGCACAGAGACAGCACTGGTGAAAGTCACTAATGACCTCCTAACTGCATAGGACAAAGGATTTGTCTCCATACTTGTCCTGTTAGATCTTAGTGCCGCATTTGACAGCAATATTACGTAATATTGCAAAAATTTAAAAAAGGCTGAAAAACTAGTTCACGCATTTGTTACTTCTAGGCTGGATTATTGCAATTCCTTATTATCAGGCTGCAATAACAAGTCTCTAAAGACTCTCCAGCTGGTCCAGAATGCAGCTGCACGTGTTCTGACTAAAACTAGGAAAAACAAAAATCCCATTTTAGCTTCACTGCATTGGCTTCCTGTAAAATCCAGAATAGAATTCAAAATCCTTCTCCTCACCTACAAAGCCTTGATCAGGCACTATCATATCTTAAAGAGCTCATAGTACCCTATTAGGTAATAGGGTAGCTAATTGTGTTCTTTGCTTTCCAGCACAGCTATCAGGCTCCTCTCTTGTGGAACCATCTTTGAGATTCGGTCCCGGGTGCAGACACCCTCTCTATGTTTAAGAGTAGGCTTAAAACTTTCCTTTTTGATAAAGCTTATAGTTAGGGCCGACCAGGCTCACCTTGGATCAGACCTTAGTTATGCTGCTATAGACCTAGACTGCTGGGGGACTTCCCATGATGCACTGAGCTCCTCTCTCCTCCTCCTCCTCTCCATCTGTATGCATTCATCCATGAATGCATGGTACTAACTTTGCTTCTTCCCTGGAGTTTTGGTGTTTTCTTGTCTCACAGGAAACTCCTGAGTCTGAGGGATGATGGCGTGGTCCTGTGGGTGTCCTGCCTTGACATCTTCTTTGGCTATTATTAATATTATTATTACTAGTCATTTCTATATATTATTGTTGTTGTTATTGTTATTATTGTTATGATTCTCTGTGTCTCTTTCCCCCTCTCTCCCTCTTTCTCTCTCAACCCAACCAGTCAAGGCAGATGGCCACAAAATTGCCCTGAGATAACCTTTGTTATGATTTGGCGCTATATGAATAAAATTGAATTTAATTTAATGTTAGAAAATAATTGCTGAAAACATGTTAAAAGACTCTGAACTATGTAGTACTGAATTATGGAGTTAGAGTGATGATGTAGAGGGGTTACTAGCATGACCCCTCCCCTACTATACACAATGTACTCATAGTTGCTACTATTTTTACACCGGGTAGTTTTATTAACTTTCATCAGAGACAACTGGATTTCACTTCAGATAATCTACTGTTACTGTTGAATGGGGCCATTTTCAGTTGACATTACAGCTCAAGGAGTTATTTTTTTGAACCCAGTGGAAACGTCTGTTGACGGATGGAGCTGCAAGCAGCTTTGGCTTCAAGTCAAATTCTCCACTATCAGATGTTATCACTGTCATCCAGGGATGATTCTCTTTCCAGAAACAATGGAAAACATTGTTTCAACATTTGGTGGAGTCAGTGGAGAGTATGATGTATGATAGCAAGGTATTCCAAAAAGTCGAAGATACTAATTTTACAGGATATTTACCATAATATGTCTGCAACAGCTAAAATCGTTGCTGAATAAAAAGAAGTCATGCAGTATGTTGCTTGGTACCAGACTAGGTCTTGGTGACTCTTCTCATTTGACTTTTTCCTTTAATGATGGATCACCTCTTGGACAAGTGGCTACTTTCAAATGCCTGGGTCTCTGGATTGATGCAGTCCTCTCTTTCAAACAACACATTCAGACCATTATAAACAAATTAAGTTGCAACCTAATTATATTGTATCGCTCCATAAATGGTTTTACTTTTCAGATGAGGAAAAGAATTGTCAGTTGTTACTTCCTATACTGGACTGTGCTGATATTATTTACCAGAACACCTTCCAAACACATCTTCAACTCATAGACTGTAAAAAATATGGACGTAGCCACTGTGACATCACCCATTGGTTTCTGAAGAGCAGCTCAAAGTGGGCAGCTCTGGCTGTCACCATCTTGGCAGTGCCTGACTCTGCCTAACTCCTGGCTAATCCAAAATGGGCAAAGAGGTGGAGCTGAGGCAGGCTGAATCAAGCCCGGTTGCTGAAACAAGCCACCTAGCGGCTAGCAACCTGTCACTCAAAGCAGCCACATCCTTAATTATGCAGAACTTTACGGCTTAATAAAATTTGCATGGGTGAGTTATATAAAATTTCACCCCCCATACAGACATGAGCTATAGAGACCAAAACTGTTTTTTGTTCCAGGCTGTAAACATGTTTATTTCTGCTGTAAAGTTGGGCATTTTAACATGGGGGTCTATGGGGATTGACTCGCTTTTGTAGCCTCAAGTGGCCATTCAAGGAACTGCACTTCAGCATTGGCTTCATTTTACAGCCCCAGAGGTTGCTGCTTGCTTCAACCCCTCAGCGGTCACTTACACATCACTTCATTTTAACTTGAAGGTTTTGCTACACATGTCAGATGTTTCACAAAATTTTATTTAATGAATAGTCCTTTGAGATGAATCATTTCATTTTCGAGGGGGTCCAACACAAAACATACAATACAATACACGACACACAATCACATTCAACATACATGGAGGCTCTCAATTACCGACCAACCCACACATCATTACCAAACGAAACCCACTGCACCCACACGAGGTAAGTAGGAAGTAGGTACCATAAAACAATAAAAAGAAATAATAAATAAGGGGGGTGGTGTACAAGTCATGTAGTCGGTGAATGCCCAAACACAGTGTATCACCGGTAACACCTTTATACACGGCAACACCTTTTGCTCAACGAGAGGCTCAGAGAGGCTACTCTACACTGCTTAAGACGTGGCGTTGATAACACAGCAAAGCACTCCACCTCCCCCTCAGTCTGTCGATCCAATAGAGGCAGGAGACTGTTTTTCTAACCACAACCAGTGTGCCGATTCTATCTTAGCAGCCACAGATGAACAGAAAGAGAAACCAAATGAGATTTGACAGTGAGCGTGGGAATGAACTCTTGTCTCTCTCATGGTGTTCTGACTGTAAGATTGACTGAGTGTGAGATTTTCAGCTTTTCAAAGATTACAGTTTTCTGAAGGGACCCTTTCACCCTGTCACCACAAAACATTTTTGCCTTTAATTTTTAAATGTTAAATCTCTGTCGTGCTGTTCTGGAGTTCTGGAAGAAAGTTGTGTATTCCTGAACCACTTATTCAGGTGATATTTTAAAATGACACAAGTTAAAGCTACTGAACAGTATATTCAATTAGTCAATAACAGGCAAACATATAAAATTGATCTGTACTAACTAATGCAGGCTGTAAGAGGACAACCGCTTGTTCTTTAATACTCCTACAAGGCTAATCTGGACATAGTTAAAGTAAACTGGCAACTCTGTGTATTTTCACTTTTAATCAGTTGGTAAGTGCACAAAAAATATTTTTGAACTATAATCGCTTTGGAAATCAAAAATTACAGGCATTACTTTTGAAGATGCTGTAAATTTCAACTGAATTCACACTGGAAACCTCACTTGATGTTGTAAAGTGCAGCCTCACAGAGCTGCTTAACTGTAGACTCTAACCCAGCCTTTCTTGTTGAATTAATGATCTTTTTTATAATTTAATATTAGTTTTCATGTCAGTATTACATTCATGTCGATGTTTCTATCTCATCTCATGCATTGCGCTTACATAAAGAGGATTTTTTTTCTTTTTTGTCAGAAGCTGAATTGTGTTCTTTGCTTTTCACCACATGCACACACAACCATGTATAGCTCAAGCATGTTTCATTGAAATGACCTCCCCATGACTGTAATAGGAGAAGTAAGATCAGTGGATGCAACATCCTGACAGTCTGAAAATTGAAAAGAAAGATTTGTACTTATTAAGATTGTACAAATCAAAGACACAGTAAATCTTCACTTAGTGGAAAATGACAGTGACGAAATCTTCAAACAAATACAGTAATAATGTTTATACAGATTATTGCTTTGCTTCCTCTTTTTCTCTAGATTCCTTCTTTGTGTCTGAGTCTCTCAGAGCTTTGCAGAGCGTGTTGTATACTGTGACTTCCTGTCCGACTAAACCACAGAGCTTGTTTGAGAAGAACTAGTCCTGTGTGAATTACTGCTAAGTACGTGACAATACATGTATGTTGGAAGTATAATGTGCATGCATTGTCACGTATTCAGTTTTCAGAGTGAGGCGCCACAGTTTCTCTCCACCAACCACAAAACGAACATACAGTTCTGAAAGTCCATGTCTACAATATAATGGAAGGCTAACTTGTGTTGTTTACATTTTCTTCTGTTGTTTTGGTCTGTTTTGTCTTGTTTTTTGAAGTTCTTTATTTTAGGAACTTCATATTGAAAAAGCTACAAATGTGGAGGGTACCCACTTGATTTTGTCTAACTCAGGCTATCAAACCTTCATTCTAGCCTAAGTTGAATTCAACAATATACTTTTTCACAAAACGGGGACTGAGTATTTGATTCATATCACTTACATTTAAGTCTGACAGTATTTCAGGGCAAGTATGAACAGGAGGAACAATTACAGAGACCAATAACTATTTCAATGTACATATGGGTGAGTTTTCTGTTAAGAATTATTTGATGTGATGAAATTGCACCATTTTAAGTACAAGTTTTGAGTTGCCACAAAATGAAATGTGACAATGGGAAAAAACAAGGGTAATCTCCAAAACTGGTATTATGAGATTGTCACTCGACAGCAACAATAAGAGTCATTGCTATAAAATCCATAACAGATAAGGTCTAATCTTCACTTTGAGCAGCTACAACCTTTAAACACTGCTTTCATTTTAACACAGCAATAATTTCACACAACTATTATTTAAAAGGACTTTTGACATTTAGATTAACTTTAACAGTCCTCCCTCCATGGTTTAAAGTTTATTATTAACAAATGCAGTGAAATATTGATTTAAGGTATATGTTTTATTGTTTCATTTACGTACTGTAGGTAAGCAAAACAGTATTTCTTCCACCACTGTTGAAGTATGAAGTTTAATAATAATATTCAATAAGTATTTCTTATTCTTGTCTTTAAGTTCCACTTTTGAAGGTATGTGGTCTAGACTTTAAAAGTCAAAGTTCATCATTTCCTATAAAAAGTTTGTTTAAATATAGTCACACTTTCAAATGTATGAAAAATCCAACATTTTTAAGTCCAATTTCAATAGACTATAATGATATAATTCCTTACAAAAAAAACAGAGAATTTGTTTTACCAGTCATAGCTTCAACATTTTTAAGATTATGAAATGGTGACATATCCAACATACAAGTTTTATTTGCTCATTCATATATATATATATATATATATATATATATATATATATATATAGTCAATATTTAGACCCTGTAAAGTTTTACTGTACATGCAATGTAACCACATTCTCAACCTGGGTTAACCTAGAGACTCAGAGAGGTAAACAGTGTAAAATTCACATTAGTGACAATTCCTACTGAATAGTTGCTAAAAAGCCAAGTCTACATCTTTGGACCATAGCATATGTAACTGAAGCTTGATTTAACAATGAAAAATACTAATGGAGGTCACCCTCTGATTGTGGGTGAAAAGATGTAAAAGATTTAAGAAGCATGTGCAGTAAGAACACCAAAATACTCTGCTTTCCCAAAGATATGGTCTCTGACATGACTAAAAGAATCCTGTATATTGTGGCTGCACATCCAAATGTGAAAAACATCATAGTGCACATAGGGACCAATGATGTTGTGAAACAACAGTCTGAAATGCTGAAACAAGACTTTATTGATCTGTTGAACACAGTCAGCTCTCTGAATGCTGAAGTGTTTATCAGAGGCCCTCTATTACCAGTCAGAAGAGGAGCTGAGAGATTCAGCAGATTGTTGGAACTGAACACGTGGCTCTCAACTGCATATACCGTCCATTCACTGCACTTTATGTTGACATGGTTCTAAATTTATTTTATTTTTATATTCTAAATTTTCAGAATTATCGGACACTTTGTTAATGGGTGAAATATTGTTTCCTGTGTGCAGTATGTGGCGTTGGAGATGACTTATTAGAAAGTGTGTATACATTTGATGATCTATGTGTCATTTCCACTTTCTATTGCACATAGGCAATATTACATAAGTGAAATATTTTTGAAGCGATACATTTACCAGAGGGCACCTGACATGGACATACATTTTCATGAATATTGGACATTGCATGTAGGAGATAACTATCACTTCCTGTGTCCACAATGTGGCGCTAGAGAACATCCACTAATTATCAATCAATCAATTTCAATCAATTTTTATTTATATAAACGCCATATCACAACAGAAGTCATCTCAAGGCACTTTTCACATAGAGCAGGTCAAGACCGTACTCTTTAATATACAGAGACCCAACAATTCCCCCATGAGCAAGCACTTGGCGACAGCGGTAAGGAAAAACTCCCCTTTAACGGGTAGAAACCTCAAGCAGACCCCGGCTCTTGGTGGGCGGCCATCTGCTTTGACCGGTTGGGTTGAGAGAGAGAAAGAGAGAGGGAAAGGGGGAGGGGGGACAGAAGAAAAACAATCACAACAACAACAACAACAAGCACAAGCAGCAACAGCCAGGGAAGGATGCCATCAGGACTGTGAAGGACCGCGAAGGTTCGGCCCGGGACTCAGGTTTTCCTGTGAGATGAGAAAGCACAAAAAACTCCGGGGAAGAAGCAAAGTTAGTGACATGCATTGATGTTACATGAATGCATACAGATGGAGAGGAGGAGGAGGAGAGAGGAGCTCAGTGCATCATGGGAAGTCCCCCAGCAGTCTAGGCCTATAGCAGCATAACTAAGGGCTGATCCAAGGCGAGCCTGGTCAGCCCTAACTATAAGCTTTATCAAAAAGGAAAGTTTTAAGCCTACTCGTAAACATAGAGAGGGTGTCTGCACCCCGGACTGAATCCGGTAGATGGTTCCATAGAAGAGGAGCCTGATAGCTGAAGGCTCTGCCTCCCATTCTACTTTTAAAGACTGTAGGGACCACCAGTAAGCCTGCATACTGGGAGCGCAGTGTTCTAGTGGGATAATACGGTATTATGAGCTCTTCAAGATATGATGGTGCCTGACCATTAAGGGCTTTGTAAGTTAGGAGAAGGATTTTAAATTCTATTCTAAATTTTACAGGAAGCCAATGTAGTGAAGCTAAAATGGGAGAAATGTGGTCTCTTTTTCTAGTTTTAGTCAGAACACGTGCAGCTGCATTCTGGACCAGCTGGAGAGTCTTTAGAGACTTGTTAGGGCAGCCTAATAAGGAATTGCAATAATCCAGCCTAGAAGTAACAAATGCGTGAACTAGTTTTTCTGCATCTTTTAGGGACAGGATGTGCCTGATTTTTGTGATATTACGTAAGTGAAAAAAGGCAGTCCTTGAGATTTGATTTATGTGGCAGTTAAAGGACATATCCTGATCAAAGATAACTCCCAGAATCCTTACGGTGGTGCTGGAGGCCAGGGTAATGCCATCCAGAGTAGCTTTATCATTAGATAATGTGTTTCTAAGATGTTTAGGGCCAAGCACAATAACTTCAGTTTTATCTGAATTTAGTAGTAGAAAATTGCAGGTCATCCAGGTCTTTATGTCGTTAAGGCATGTTTGGAGTTTGTTTAACTGATTGGGTTCATCTGGCTTCATTGATAAATATAATTGGGTATCATCTGCGTAACAATGAAAATTTATGGAATGTTTCCTAATAATATTACCTAAAGGAAGCATATATAAGGTGAATAGAATTGGTCCAAGTACAGAACCTTGTGGAACTCTGTGTCTAACTTTTGCCTTCACGGAGGATTCATCATTAACATGTACAAACTGAAATCGGTCTGATAAATAGGACTTAAACCAGCTTAATGCAGTTCCTTTAATGCCAATTAGATGTTCCAGTCTCTGCAAAAGGATTTGATGGTCAATTGTGTTGAATGCAGCACTAAGATCTAACAGGACAAGTATAGAGACAAATCCTTTGTCCAATGGAGTTAGGAGGTCATTTGTGACTTTCACCAGTGCTGTCTCTGTGCTATGATGCCTCTAAATCCTGACTGAAAATCCTCAAATAAACTATTGTTACATAGAAAGTCACATAACTGATAAGAGACTGCTTTCTCAAGGATCTTAGATAGAAATGGAAGGTTAGATATAGGTCTATAATTGGCTAAAACACCTGAATCGAGAGTAGGCTTCTTAAGAAGAGGTTTAATTACAGCTACTTTAAAGGACTGTGGTACTAAAGACAGATTGATCATATCTAGTAAAGAAGTGCTCACTAAGGGTAAGGCTTCCTTAAGCAGCCTAGTTGGGATGGGATCTAAGAGACAGGTCGATGGTTTAGCTGAACAAATCACTGAAGTTAGTTCAGACAAGTCTACTGGAGAAAAACAGTCCAAATATATGTCAGGATTTACTGCCGTTACCAAGGTTCCTGTGTTTGGGGAGAGAACGGTGCCTGTTGAGGGCAGGAGGTGGATAATTTTGTCTCTAATAGTTAGAATTTTATCATTAAAGAAGCTCATAAAGTCGTTACTACTAAGAGCTATAGGAATACATGGATCAGTAGAGTTATGACTCTTTGTCAGCCAAAGTGCTGAAAAGGAACCTAGGGCTGTTTTTATTCTCTTCTATTAATGCTGAGTAATAGGCGGCTCTGGCATTACAGAGGGCCTTCCTATATGTTTTAAGACTATCTTGCCAGACTAAGCGAGATTCTTCTACTTTAGTGGAACGCCAAATCCTTTCCAATTTTCGCGATGTTTGCTTTAATTTGCGGGTTTGGGAGTTATACCATGGAGCTAACCTCTTATGTTTTATTATCTTCTTTTTTAAGGGGGCGATGGAGTCGAGTGTTTGTCTTAGTGAGCCTGCAGCACTATCAACAAGATTATCAATTTGGGAGGGACTAAAGTTAACATAAGAGTCCTCTGTAGTATTGAGACATGGCAGTGAATTCCGTACTGATGGAATTGCTTCCTTAAATTTATCTACAACACTATCAGAGAGACATCTAGTGAGGACATTTTTATCTAATGGTGTGTAATCCAGTAATAGGAATTCAAAAGTTATTAAAAAATGATCTGATAAAATAGGATTTTGTGGAAAAATTATTAAATGTTCAATTTCAATCCCATAAACCAGAACAAGGTCTAGGGTGTGGTTAAGACGGTGAGTGGGATTATTTACACACTGAGAGAAGCCAATTGAGTCTAATAATGAGATAAATGCAGTACTGAGACTGTCACTATCAACGTCCACATGAATATTAAAATCACCTACTATAATTACTTCATCTGTACTAAGGACTAAATACGACAAAAACTCTGAGAATTCAGATAGGAATTCAGAGTATGGGCCAGGAGGACGGTACACTATAACACATAGAACTGACTGTAAAGTTTTCCAGGTTGGCTGAGAGAGACTAAGAACAAGGCTTTCTAATGAGTTAAAATTAAATTTAGGTCTAGGGTTGATGATTAGGCTTGAGTTGAAAATGGCTGCAACTCCTCCTCCTTGGCCAGTGTCTCGAGGAATATGAGTATTAATATGACTGGGGGGAGTGGATTCATTAAGGCTGACATATTCTTCATGACACAGCCAGGTTTCAGTAAGACAAAATAAATCAATACGATGATCTGAAATTAAATCGTTTACTAAAACTGCTTTAGATGAAAGAGATCTAATGTTCAAGAGTCCACATTTAATTATCTTATTTTGTTGTACTATTGCAGTAGTGGTTTTAATTTTTACTAGATTTTCATGAATGACTCTTCTTTTGTTTACTTTGGATTTAATTGATTTATGTGGTCGGGGGACAGACACAGTCTCTATGTGGGTTTGGGTGGGTAACTGCTCTAATGGAAGCGCAGAGAAGCGTGTAGGACTGCAGCTCTGCCTCCTGGTCTCAACTCTGGGTTGTCATGGTTTTGGTTTACTAATAAAGTCAGCCATATTTCTGGATATGAGAGCAGCTCCATCCAAAGTGGGATGTATGCCGTCTCTCCTAATCAGACCAGGTTTTTCCCAGAAAGTCTGCCAATTATCTATGAAGCCCACATCGTTTGCTGGACGCTACCTCGACAACCAGCGGTTGAATTGTGACATGCGGCTATACATGTCATCACTGGTCAGATTAGGCAGCGGTCCAGAGAAAATTACGGAGTCCGACATAGTTTTTGCAAATGTACACACCGACTCAACATTAATTTTGGTGACCTCCGATTGGCGTAATCGGGAGTCGTTGCCGCCGACATGGATGACGATCGTACCATATTTACGTTTATTCTTAGCCAGCAGTTTTAAATTTGACTCAATGTCGCCCGCTCTGGCCCCAGGAATACACTTAACTATAGCTGCTGGTGTCGCTAACTTCACGTTTCTGACTATGGAGCTGCCAATAATCAGAGTTTGTTTCTCAGCGGGTGTGTCGCTGAGTGGGGAGAACCTGTTAGAAACATGAACTGGTTGGTGGTGAACCGTGGGCTTCTGCTTAGGGCTATGCTTCCTTCGGACAGTCACCCAGCCGCCCTGGCTTCCCGGCTGCTCGGGAGCTACCGGGGGAGTAGGAGCTACGCTAGGTCGGCCCGCACCGGATACTAGGGGCTGGCTAACTATATTAGCAGCTGATTGTTTCTCCATGGTGCGGAGCCGCGCTTCCAATTCACTAAGCCTTGCCTCCAGTGCTGCAAATAAACTACACTTATTACACGTACCACTATCACTAAAGGAGGCAGAGGAATAACTAAACATTTGACACACCGAGCAAGAGAGAGCAGGAGAACGAGAGGGAGAGAGAGAAGCCATCGCTAACTGCTTAGTTTGAGTTAGCTGCTAGTGCTAGCTGCAGAGCTAAAGTGACTAACAACTTGTGCGATTAGCGAGAAAAGTTGCTAAGAGAAAAGTGCTGAGAGTGCTTGTGTAAAACTAGCGAAAATTTAAATATACAGCAGATATTAATCCACAGTAATGTGATATATATATATAGGAAAATCAACTGAGATGAGAGCAGCAACAACGCTATCAGTAGACACAGTCGGCAACCGGAAATGATACAATACGCTTACTGTAGCACGTCAGCTACTCTCTTCACCTATTGATGAAGAGAGAGATTGATTATACGTCATGTTGCTGTATATCATGTGTAGACCACACCATGTAAATTTGATGTAAATAGGATGATGTTTGTCACATGTGGCTGATTTCCTTTTGTCAGTAGGTGGCGCTATGACTATGACTCTATATTGGCATATAGATGTGTTCAGTCCTGGATTCTTATCAAACATGAGAAATTTGGGGAAGATTGGACAATGTAAAGACAAGTTACAACAACTTCCTGTTTAATTTCCCAAACATGTTTTGGGCAAACTTCAGCGACACATATTCTCTAGGAGGAGTTTGTTGAAGTACAACACCTGTCAATGGCTTCACTTTGTGAAAAAATTGCAAAGTTGAGTCAAAGTGGCTGACTTCCTGTTGTACTTAGGGTATGGCTCCAAGAGGCTTTTTTTTAAGTCTTAGGATGAAACATCTGCCTACCAAATTTCATTTATCTATGTCAAAATTAAAGGTGGGTGCTTTAACTTTGAGATTTTCTAGGGGGCACCCCTCAGCCATTTTGCTACACTTATGCCCAAGACCCATATCCAATATCAAGTTACGCCACTTCTGATGCATGTGCAAAGTTTTGTGAGTTTTAAACACCCCTAGCACCTTAAAAGTGCTAAAACTAATTAGGGGACACGAAAGAGCTGAAATGCCATGCCCAAGCCCCATTTTAATACTGACTAAAGTATTTATAAGTTTTGAACATATATAGAAAGTTTTGTCAGTTTTCGCACATCCTAAAGGCCTCAAGCATATGTTCCTAAAATGAGAGGTGACGCACAAAATCCAAAATGGCTGACTTCCTGTTTAGTGAAAAAGTTTGAAAAAATATGCATTATGTCCTACCTACCAAATTTCATGCACATTAAAGAAACATTGTTCCAAAATGGCCTGGCATTTGGGGGCACTATGGCCCAGCCCAGTCACTACAAAACTTTTCGCCAGTTCTGACATGTGTGCCAAATTTGGTGAGTTTCTGAGCATTCTAAGCCCCTCAAAATTAAAGTGGCGTACGACGACGACGACGATGACGATGTTGATGATGATCCCTTCAAAAACAATAGGTTCTTCACTCTTTCAGTGACAGAGACCGTTGGGCCCCTGGCACTTTCATGCTCGGGCCCTAATAATAATAACAATAATAATAATAATAATAATAATTAAAGCTGCAAGAGGCGATGATCGGGCACCTTCGCGTATGTCCGGGTGGGCCACACTCGACGGGCTTTTAATGCATGCAGATGTGTTCAGGACCAGATTCTTATTGGACCTTGCATGAACAAGTTAAATATCAATATGTGATATACATTATGTGGTGCTAGAAAAACCCCACTAATTATACATCATGTTGTTGTATATCAAGTGTGGGCCACTTCTTGTAAATTTCACGTGAACTGGATGATGTTTGCTACATAAGGCTTAATTTCCAGTTGCCAGTAGGCTGTGCTACACAAGAGGGTCGTTAATGCAGCAACATATTTAGTGGAGGTCGACTGATGATGTTTGTCGTATAAAGCTGACTTCCTGTTGTCAGTAGGTGGCGCTATGACTATGACTCTATATCGACACGTAAATGTGTTCTGGCCTGGACTCTCATCAAACATGAGAAATTCGGGGCAGATTGGACAATGTAAAGTGAAGTTACAACAACTTCCTGTTTAATGCTCCAAACATGTTTTGGGGCCTGTCAATTGCTTCGCTTTACAGAAAAAATTCAAAGTTGATCCAAATGGCTGACTTCCTGTTGGGATTAGAGTATGGCTCCAAGAGGCTTTTTGTAAGTCTAGACATGATACATGTGAATACCACATTAGGTACATCTAGGTGAAACCTAAATGTGGGGCATTCAAATTTGAAATATCATAGGGAGCGCTAACGAGCCATTTAGCCACACCCATGTCTAAGACCCATAAAACATATAAATGTTCACCACATCTGACACATGTGTGAAGTTTCAAAGGTTGTGATTAATTTGGCCAAAACACAATAATTCCTTGCATTACAATGGGACCTGCTCAGGCCTTAATAAATAATGTTGTGATGGAAAAGCAAAGCTCAGAAAGACTGTCCATCAGTCAGGTGAATCATCCTGAACTTCTGTGAATCCAAAACAGTTAAAAGAAAACTAACAAATATGTCATCATTGAATCAGGAATAAAAAAGTCCTCAGCCAATATACTGTATATGCAGGCACTGAAGACAGTCATAAGTTTCTCACTGCAAGGTGAAGTCAGTGACTTTCAATATGCTGTTTCTCACTCTTTAACCTTCCTGTTTTTCTAACCACAACCAGTGTGCCGATTCTATCTTAGCAGCCACAGATGAACAGAAAGAGAAACCAAATGAGGTTTGACAGTGAGCGTGGGAATGAACTCTTGTCTCTCTCATGGTGTTCTGTCTGTAAGATTGACTGAGTGTGAGATTTTCAGCTTTTCAAAGATTACAGTTTTCTGAAGGGACCCTTTCACCCTGTCACTATAAAACATTTTTGCCTTTAATTTTTAAATGTTAAATCTCTGTCGTGCTGTTCTGGAGTTCTGGAAAAAAGTTGTGTATTCCTGAATCACTTATTCAGGTGATATTTTAAAATTACCCAAGTTAAAGCTACTGAACAGTATATTCAATTAGTCAATAACAGGCAAACATATAAAATTGATCTGTACTAACTAACGCAGGCTGTAGGAGGACAACCGCTTCTTCTTTAACTGAAGCTATTCAGCAAAGTTTCAGGAGCAGGACCACACCTCAACTATGCCACTTCCAGCATTCCTATAAATCCCACCTAACCCTCTCCTCTTCTTCCGCTCTCATATTCTGCGCTTCACGTACATGCAGTCTCAGTCTAGTTTCTCAGAAACCACACTCCACACCTAATCGCATAATGACATTATAAAAAACTTGGACAAATGTCGGAATTTCGATTTCAAAAAGTTAACCAACCATTGATCACGAACTGCAGATCAACACATCTGATTCGGATGAAGATTTGTTTGAAATAGGTTTTCCTCTCCTCCAGCCACGACACAGCAGTCAGACCAAAGCTGAGCGTCCCAGCAGTGCCACTGGCACTGGGCACCTCCACTCATGCTCCCCCAACATGAGCTTCCGCTTCCCGGCAGATCTCAGGCCTCCTCTCCTCTGTCAGCGAGGGCTGAAAAGCGTGGACACAATAGTCATAGCCGCGGGAACAGGCGGCTTCAACTTCTCGTCATCAGCTGCCTCTCTATAGTCTGAGTTACTATCCATCACGGTGGACCCACGATTCAACCAACACACTAGTGGAAGACGGTGAAGATGTTGGTTGGAATGAAACCAGAGAGCACATCTTCTATCCAATAAGAGCTATTCAAACAGGGATGAGGATGAGTTTTTATCGCACTGAGAGAAAGACACCAACATATGTGGATGATTGGGGAATTAAGTCGGTTCATTTGATGTTAGCATGCCTGATGCTGAAGGCAGCATGAAGCGTCAGGTCAAATTGGAAATTAAGTTTGGTTCCACAGAGATAACAGCCACAGCCACTGACAAGGTTTCTGGGTCAACAGGATCAATCGAGATTGACTTCATGACCAAAGCACTAGGATGTTTCAAAATCATCCAACATGCAGCAGTTTCCTCGACAGGCTAAATGTTATCTGGATTAGAACTGGATAAATCAGAAGAATCATTTTTATACGAAGAGTTGATAATAATTTAGGTGTTTTACAATAAACACCTGACACTAGCAGTGACCGTTCAGATTCTCCTGAGGACTAAATTCAAAATTTAGACTCTTTGATCTTAATTGATAATGTTGAAATGTTGACTTCCAAAGTATTTGATTATCAGTTTTTACAGCTGATGCCATGCTCACAGTAAACACCAGGGGTCTCATTTATCAACCATGTGTACACTCATTACTATGACAACAGACGAATCATCTTATCATAATAATAAATTAAAAAAAAGATGCAAGCAGTGATGAATGGGCCCTCACACCTTGCACGCTTCTGAGGGAGCAGCAGCCATGGTATCACTACTGGAGGTCTGTTGACACGGCCCTGAACTGTCAGGATTATGGGACACTGTGTGAATAAGTAAAATATTATTTCCTGTGTGCAGTATGTTGCACAGAAGATGACATATTAGAAACTGTGTATACATTTGATGAACTATGTGTTATTTAGACTTCACTTCCTGTTGCATGTAGGCAATATTACATAAGTGAAATATTATTGCAGCGATACATTTATCAGGGGGCAACTGATATGGACATACATTTTCATGAATATTGGACATTGCATGTAGGAGATAACTATCACTTCCTGTGTCCACTATGTGGCGCTAGAATTGAATGAATCAAAAAAAAATTTATGATTTAGTATTAGTTTTGATGTCAATATTACATTCATATCAGTTGTTTTTTATCTTATCTCATGCATTTGGCTTACATACAAAGTATTTTTTTTCTTTTTTGTCAGAAGCTGAATTGTGTTTTTTGCTTTTCACCACATGCACACACATCCATGTATTACTCAAGCATGTTTCATTGAAATGACCTCCCCATGACTGTAATAGGAGAAGTAAGATCAGTGGATGCAACATCCTGACAGTCTGAAAATTGAAAAGAAAGATTTGTACTTATTAAGATTATACAAATCAGAGAAATCTTCAAACAAATACAGTAATAATGTTTATACAGATTATTGCTTTGCTTCCTCTTTTTCTCTAGATTCCTTCTTTGTGTCTGAGTCTCTCAGAGCTTTGCAGAGCATGTTGTATACTGTGACTTCCTGTCCAACTAAACCACAGAGCTTGTTTGAGAAGAACTAGTCCTGTGTGAATTACTGCTAAGTACGTGACAATACATGTATGTTGGAAGTATAATGTGCATGCATTGTCACGTATTCAGTTTTCAGAGTGAGGCGCCACAGTTTCTCTCCACCAACCACAAAACGAACATACAGTTCTGAAAGTCCATGTCTACAATATAATGGAAGGCTAACTTGTGTTGTTTACATTTTCTTCTGTTGTTTTGGTCTGTTTTGTCTTGTTTTTTGAAGTTCTTTATTTTAGGAACTTCATATTGAAAAAGCTGCAAATGTGAAGGGTACCCACTTTTGTCTAACTCAGGCTATCGAACCTTCATTTTAGCCTAAGTTGAATTTAACAGTGCAACTGCAGAGAGTAAAACTGCTTTTATTAAAGGAAACAGACCCTACTCTGGAAAAGGCAGTATAGATTTGCCAGTCATCAGAAAGCACAAAGTTACAGCTCAAGTCCTTTGACAGTGACAGTGAAACAATAGTCAAGTCTGTGGATGCAGTGCAAAAGCACAAGAAGAAAAATGATAAATGGCACAAAGAAAAAGGTGCATGTAGTGGGCCAGGCAAAAGAGGCAAGCAACAGTGATGATAATGATGCATTGCATGTGGCGAGAGTAGCAGTCATGGATGAGGATGACGAGGAGGAAGAATGGATAGCCAACTTAGAGGTGAATAATGTAATTGTCCCAATGAAGATAGATACAGGTGCAAGTGTCAACATCCTACCCATGAAATATTTCAGGAAGCTACAGACAAAGCCTAAAGTCAGACCTAAGAAAATGAACTTAAGAGCATATAACAATGAGCCCATCCCATCAAAAGGGGTGTTTAGGGCTACCCTGTCAGGAGTGGGATGTTGTTTAAATGCTCTGTTTGTCCTAGAGGAGGAAGACAGACAGCCTGTGTTAGGTCTAAAAGCAAGTGAAAGGATGGGGCTTATCAAAAGAGTCCACGTCGTAAACAGCAATTCAATATTTTAATATCTCCCAAAGGACACGCAGTGGAGCACATGTACAAAGGCTCTACAGCAGAGGTAGCTGGAGACAATGACTCAACAGTAGAGACAATAAGAGAGCACAAAGATATCTTTCAAGGGATTGGTCGCTTACCAAACAAGTCCAAAATAAAGTTGAAAGAGGGTGCTGAGCCGGTAACACATGCAGCAAGGAAAGTGCCAATAGCACTGAAGGAAAGACTGAGAAAAGAACTGCAGTCTCTGATAGACAAAGACATAATAAGAAAAGTGTAGGAACCTACAGAATGGGTTAATCCCCTTGTTATCCTAGAGAAGAAAACTGATGCTTTAAGGCTTTGCTTAGATCCAAAAGATCTACAGAAATGGATCAAGAGAGAGCACTTTAAACTACCAACAAAGTCAGATATCACAAGCGCAATGGCAGGTGCACAGTTTTTCTCTAAACTCAATGCATCCTCAGGCTTCTACCAGACCAGAGTTAGATGAGGAAAGCAGAAAGTTGTGTACATTTAACACGCCTTTTGGTAGGCACTGTTTCCACCGCATTCCCTTTGGTATAACCTCCGCTCCAGAGATTTTCCACAGGACAATCCAGCAGCTGTTTGATGGCATGGAGGGAGTGGGTGTGTTTTTGGATGACATTGTCGTGTGGGGGAATACAAAGTCTCAGCATGATGAGAGGCCTCAAGCAGAACCTGGCTCTTGGTGGGAGGCCATCTGCCTTGACCGGTTGGGTACAAGTGTTAGGCCACCCTGGAACTCTCTTGGAGCAAAGTCTAAGAGTAAATTATTTCCCGGGAAAATGGGAGGATGAGTAACAGGCAGAGCCCAGCTCCCTGAGATTTGTGATGTGACTGGCTGGCCTGCACTATCATCCAGGCAGAGCACCTCTTCAACCTCAGTTCTTATTAGGACACAGCTGTGGAAAGCTGTGAAAGGGAGAGCTAACAACAAACCTCTCCAACAACAACCAATGGTCTCTGGCATGACTGAGAGAATCCTGCATATCGTGGCTGCACATCCAAATGTGAAAAACAACATACTGCACATAGGGACCAATGATGTTGTGAAACAACAGTCTGAAGTGCTGAAACAAGACTTTATTGATCTGTTGAACACAGTCAGCTCTCTGAATGCTGAAGTGTTTATCAGAGGCCCTCTATTACCAGTCAGAAGAGGAGCTGAGAGATTCAGCAGATTGTTGGAACTGAACACGTGGCTCTCAACTGCATATACCGTCCATTCACTGCACTTTATGTTGACATGGTTCTAAATTTATTTTATTTTTATATTCTAAATTTTCAGAATTATCGGACACTTTGTTAATGGGTGAAATATTGTTTCCTGTGTGCAGTATGTGGCGTTGGAGATGACTTATTAGAAAGTGTGTATACATTTGATGATCTATGTGTCATTTCCACTTTCTATTGCACATAGGCAATATTACATAAGTGAAATATTTTTGAAGCGATACATTTACCAGAGGGCACCTGACATGGACATACATTTTCATGAATATTGGACATTGCATGTAGGAGATAACTATCACTTCCTGTGTCCACAATGTGGCGCTAGAGAACATCCACTAATTATCAATCAATCAATTTCAATCAATTTTTATTTATATAAACGCCATATCACAACAGAAGTCATCTCAAGGCACTTTTCACATAGAGCAGGTCAAGACCGTACTCTTTAATATACAGAGACCCAACAATTCCCCCATGAGCAAGCACTTGGCGACAGCAGTAAGGAAAAACAACAACAACAGTCTGAAGTGCTGAAACAAGACTTTATTGATCTGTTGAACACAGTCAGCTCTCTGAATGCTGAGGTGTTTATCAGTGGCCCTCTACCACCAGTCAGAAAACGAGTCGAAAGATTAAGCAGATTGTTGGCACTGAACACATGGTTCTCAACTGCATGTACTGTCCATTCACTGCACTTCATTGACAATTTCAACTTTTTCTGGGACCGCAGACATCTTTTTAAGGCAGATGGACTTTTCCTTAACAAGTCAGGATTATTCATCTCTAACATATTTTACTTTCAGCGTCACCCATCTGTTCCCTCTGCCAAGGTCAAGAGACAAGAGGAATCAAAACAAGAAGACGACGTATCAAAACACGGCAGAAACCTTGAAAGAGAGCTGCCTCAGCCTCCACATGAAGAGAGCTTTAAACATGACACTCATCAGAGTCGAGAGGAGGAGTCTCCACCCCCCTCACCAACTTCCTACTTTGAGGATTCACCCCCTTCACCTCCCCTTCACTCCATCCTTAGTGACTCGACTACAACACTGTTATTGAAAACACCATATTTATTCAAGCTTTCTCTTCCACACCTGCCCTCTCTTGGGTCACAGTCAATGAGCTTGCAGATCATTTCAGTTCTAAAATTACAAATGTTATTGATGCCATTGCACCCACTAAGGTGAAGGTTGTCTTTGGTAAGAAAAGATCTCCATAGAGAAATGCCACGCTGGTCAGAATGGAAAAAAGAGAGAGTTGAAAAGCTGAACGCAGGTGGCGAAAAAACAAATCTCCAAGTCCATTATGACATCTATAAAGAGAGACTTCACATTTATAATTTGGAAATGAGGAATGCAAAGCAGTCCAATGATGTCAGTCCTCTGACATCATTGCCAAAAACAATAATAATGCACGTGCCTTATTTGCTCCTTTCAATAGGCTAACACACCCTCCTGTGTCAGTAGCCTCTGATCTTCTATCCACCAGGGCCTGCAATGAATTTGCCTACTTCTTCACTGAAAAAATTCACAAAATTAGACAAGCAGTCAGTACCTCTATATCAGGTGCAGGATATGCGTTGTCCCTGTGTCCACTTAAAATCAATTCAAGCAGTATGACACTGCTTGAATTGAAACTCCATCTGATCAACCACAAAAATCTGGAGGACATTGTTGGGCTTGAAAGGAGTGCGTTTGGTTATTAGCTATAATTTGTAATTATCAGAGATAATTATAAATTATGAAATTAAAATTTATTAACTCAGTTAATAATGCGGGGCACCACCCGGAGACCGGGACTAATAACCAACTGTAAAGGTAGTCTCATAAACCAAGTATTCACTTAAGGGGAGCTGACACCTGGGGTATCAACACCTCTAAGTGAATGGTGAAGGTGAGAGGTCGAGCACTGGCTCCCTCAATCAGTCACTTATCACAATAATAGATGCACAATAATGACAAGAAAACTTCTCTTTAAAGCTATAAATAGTATTTATTAACTTCCACAAGAATTAACAAAGTCAACAATTGCTTCAATCAACAAAATACTATGCTACCACTAATACTAGCAAAAAGGACACATAAAACAGCAGCTGTGTAAAGGTAAACCGAAGCGTGTGCGTGTGTGTGTGTGTGTGTGTGTGTGTGTGTGTGTGTGTGTGAGAGAGAGGGAGAAGGTAAGAGTATGTGTAGGTGTGTATGTGTGAGTCACAAGATGGCCGACGTGGGTCACGTGACAATGCAAGTGACTCAAGATGGCGCGGCTTCCGGGGGAAGTCGCGTCACGTTAGGACAACCGGCGGAACACGCCGCAGAGTTCCAGTTAACAATAGCAGATAGCGCCGACCGGTGGTCTGTTGAACACAGTCAGCTCTCTGAATGCTGAGGTGTTTATCAGTGGCCCTCTACCACCCGTCAGTGAAATCCAGCAGCGGGTCCTCCGGTGCGTGATGCTGGCGGAACCGTCCTGGTTTCCCGGGAATGACGGCGCTGGTTCCTCGGTGGGGCAGCGAAGAACGCAGGGTAGTCGACTCGGTCGGTAGACAGCGGGGCGTAGAAGTTATCCGCGTCTCCGTGGAGAAAATCCTTTCTCCCTTCTGCAGGTATCGGGTGAGAGCGCTGGGTTGCAACAGCAGTCTCTCGCGGATCCGGTAACGTTACGGTGTTCGGGTGAACACGGGTCGAGGTCTCGTCTCGTCCAGCGAGGGGAGATACTCCAAAAGAAAAGGGGGAATAGCACACGTGTACAAGTCCCTTTCGTTGGCGATCCAGCTGATCGAAAAGGCAGACCTTCTCCTAAGCAAGAGTACCTGAAAGAGAACGAGATTCTGTCCCGCTCCGTGTTTTAAAGGGGAATGACGTCACGGCTCCGTTGCCATGACTCCCCGTAATGTTGGTGCGTCTCTGCCAATCAGAGACTGTGCTGGGCCGTTTCCTACTTATCACCTAGGTGCGAAGTGGTGCACACTGGGGGATGGAGTTAGTGGTCAGCCTTTTGGTGCTGATCCTTTGTTTCAGGGGACAAAGGCGGCCTCGTGGCCAGGCCTCAGGGTTTCCATGTAGGCCCATCTTTGTCTGACTGCATGTGGAGGCCCAACAACATTATACAACATCTGACCTGCTGTCTTCATATTCTGCCTACAAGCTTTTCCAAAATTGTTTCAAACTGCATGGCCTCAGATCTTCTACAGATTGTCAACATATCTCTTCTCTCAGGTGTCTTCCCACAGGCCCTGAAAACTGCCGTCATCAAGCCACTCTTAAAAAAGAACAATCTAGTCACATCACTAATGAGCAACTATAGGCCCATATCAAACCTCCCATTTTTAAGTAAAATCATTGAAAAAGCTGTTTTTTAACAGCTGAACAACTTTGTGGCACTAAACAACTGTTTTGATGTCTTCCAGTCAGGATTTTGACCACACTACAGCACTGTGACTGCTCTTGTTAAGGTCTTCAATGATATACACTTAAACACTGACAGTGGCAGAATTACAGTATCAGTATTATTGGATCTCAGTGCCGCATTTGACACGGTCGACCACAACATATTACTAGACAGACTGGAAAACTTGGTGGGACTTTCTGGCACAGGACTGAACTGGTTTGAATCCTACTTAAAGGACAGGGACTATTTTGTTTCTATAGGTAATGACTCGCCTGAGCGGACAAAAATGACATGCAGGGTTCACCAAGGCTCCATTCTGGGGCCTCTTCTGTTCAACATCTACATGCTCTCACTAGCTCAGATTATGGAAAACAACAAAGTATTTTACCACAGTTGGTGTGGTCATGGACTCAGACCTGAATTTCAACAACCAAATTAAGACAATTACAAAGTCAGCCAACTATCACCTGAAGAATATATCAAGAATTAAAGGACTTATGTCTCAGCAGGATTTGAAAAACTTGTCCTGCATTTATCCTCAGTAGACTTGACTACTGTAACGCTGTCTTCACAGGTCTCCCTAAAAAATCAATCAGACAGCTGCAGCTGATTCAGAACACTGCTGCTCGAGTCCTCACTAAGACCAAGAAAGTGGATCATATAACTCCAGTTCTCAGATCTTTACACTGGCTTCCTATCTGTCAAATAATTGTGTGATTGCTTCCAGTGATCACACAATTTTATATAATTTTTATATAATTTTTTAAAACATTAAAATTTATAATGGCAGTCTATGGGACGAACCGTCCAACTGAGTTGGAATCTTGGTCACTTTGACACTCAACTGCTTGGAAGTCCCTTATCGTACAGACGCCATTCAAACTGTAAAATGTTCATAAAACTTTGAAATTTCAAAGTTATCAGATTGTTTAATGATATCTGTTGTAGTTTTTCAGCAATCTAAGTCCAAAATCAGGGGTTTTGAAGACTTTTCCAGGTCTCACCAGTGTGTCATGTGATCAGGCACAGTGGAGAGCACAGATAATTTTAGACCAGAAATGTTTTTCTAAACTGCTGTCACTCCCACAATTTTAACTCCTCAAGCACATATCTTGCCTCAGTATGTTGCCACAAGCCTCCTCTCTCTCAAAATGTAAATACATTTCACATAGGACTTAATAGTTTTTGAGATCTAAACCTTAATTGATAGAGGGTCCATGTCATGTTCTCATTGACTGCAATACAGTCTGCAGCATGTGTGTCTCCTCTCACTCCAGTTTCTTAAACATACAGATTCTCTCTTCCTTCAAACACGTTTTACACATATCATTCATTCTCATGTAAAACTAATCTTGCTTTCACTGATGACATACACATCTCTGGGCTTCAAGCTCTAGTTTGAGACAAATACATTTTCATCATCAAAATGGAGATTTTTTCCTCTCATTACTGGGTTGGCTCAGTGGTTTTAAATACTGTTTTATGATCAGATTCACCTTAGATGACAAGGTTGTGTGTTCCATACCCACTCACTGCAGCGCTCCTCGTAATATTGCTCTCATGTACATCTCTATCATGTACCATAATTCAGTTCCACTCTAACTCACTTTAACATTATTACCTAAAATGTGGATTGCTATTCTTGTTAAATAAATTTTTTCCAATCTTACAAATCCTGTCTGAGTAATCCAGTGGTTTAAGTTCATGTCACTTCTCAACTCCTTTTAGATCCAAAGGTTGTAAGTTTGAGCCCCGCTTAGGGCAGAGCTCAGTAGAGTTGATGAAGGAGTCCAGGTGATGTCAATCTGCTTGCTGAGCTGAACTGCTTTTTTGTCAATTTCATGCAATTGACAGACTAAATAGCAGAATCTGGCCTGGGATTGCTGTGTGACATGTTTGCTCAATGCATAGCATGTCTGTCTTACAAACATGAGGGTGGGGGTTCAATTCTATCCATTGCTGATTGTAACCTTGGTAGATTTTTCAATAGTGTTCAGCTTCCATTTATGCAATCTAAATTCGCTTTCAGCAATCACACGCAATTTCTACAGAAATTGCATTTTCTAGTTGATTTTAAAATACTGCTGTTGGTTTATAAAGCACTGAATGGTTTCGGGCCAAAATACATTTCTGATCTGCTGCTACATTATGAAGCATCCAGACCTCTCAGGTGGTCTGGATCAGGTCTGCTTTCTGTCTCCAGAGTAAAAACTGAACATGGAGAAGCAGCGTTCCGTTTTTATGCTCCACATATCTGGAACAAACTCCCAGAAAACTGCAGGTCTGCTGCAACTCTCAGTTCTTTTAAATCACAGCTGAAGACTTTTCTGTTTGCCACTGCCTTTTATAAACCAAATTTGAGGGTTAATATTTTACTGCACTGTAACTTTTATTCTCCTGTTTTATCTGTCTTATTCCTTTTTAGCTTCTTTTTACTTCCAAATTTAACACTTTTAAATTGTATTTAACTGTCTTTTTACTTGTGTTTCTTTTATATTCTGTCTCTTTTATGCTCTATTTAAAGCACTTTGAATTGCCTCGTTGTTGAAATGTGCTATACAAACAAACTCACCTTGCCCTGCCTATATCATGTGTAGACCACACCATGTAAATTTCATATAAATAGAATGATGTTTATCACGTGTGGCTGATTTCCTTTTGTCAATAGGTGGCGCTATGACTATGACACAACATTGACATGTACATGTGTTCAGTCCTGGACTCTTATCAAACATGAGAAATTAGGGGCAGATTGCACAATGGCTGACTTCCTATTGTACTTAGGGTATGGCTCCAAGGGGCTTTTTTTAAGTGTTAAGATGGTACATCTGCCTACCAAATTTCATTTATCTATGTCAAAATTAAAGGTGAGTGCTTTGATTTTGAGATTTTCTAGGGGGCGCCCTTCAGCCATTTTGCTACACTTGTGCCCAAGACCCATATCCAATATCAAGTTACACCACTTCTGATGCATGTGCAAAGTTTTGTGAGTTTTAAAACACGCCTAGCACTTCAAAAGTGCTAAAACTAATTAGGGGACGCTAAAGAGCCGAAATTCTGCACCCAAGCCCAATTTTGATACTGACTGAGGCATTTATTGGTTTGAACATATATACAAAGTTTTGTTAGTTTTCACACATCCTAATGGCCTCAAACATATGTTGCTAAAATGAAAGTTGACGCACAAAATCCAAAATGGCTGACTTCCTGTTTAGTAAAAAACTTTTAAAAAAATATGTATTATGTTGGGAAAGATGAGAGCAATGAACCTACCAAATTTCATGCACATCAAAGACACATTGCTCAAAATGGCCTTGTGTTTGGGGGCGCAATGGAGTCCGCTGGCCACACCCAAGCCCGATCACTACAGAACTTTGCAATTTTCACCAGTTCTGACGTGTGTGCCAAATTTTGTGAGTTTTCAAGCATTCTAAGCCCCTCAAAATTGCAATGACGTTCTAGAATGATGATAATAATGATGATGATAATAATAATAATAATAATAATAATAATAATAATAATAATCTTTTCACAAACAATAGGTTCTTTGCACTTTCAGTGCCAGGGGCCCAATGATCCCTGGCATATGCTAGGGCCTTAATAATAACTAGAAATGTATTTCCTATGGAAAATGCATGTGAATGCTGAATACTGAAATAAATCACAAAGCATTGCTGAAAACACTAAAGACTCGTTCAGGATCCCTATCTGTACGAATACAATTTGATTACCATGGCATGTTACATTTAACAGATTTGGCAGTTAATAAGTTGTGTGGTGGTGTTTTATTTATGACCACAAGGTGGGGCTATTGGTGCCATAATTCTGTATGTTGTGCAGATTCTCATGGAAAATTTATCTACCAAGTTTCACTTCATTAAAGATAACAGAATTGCAGAAATATCATGTTATGAGGTTATTTTAGTGCCCCCTTTGGGCAGAATTTTATGAAATGTTACACACTTCTGTAAGGTCACCTTGTGTACAACATTCCCAAAATTTGGTCGCAATCTGCTTCAATATTGAGGAGTTATTGACCATTAAGTGTATTAGGCCATGCCTTCAAAAGTTTGCTAACCAATAACAGACAAATCGTAAGAGATATCTGAAAACAAATGAATAGGTTTTGTTCGGGGTCCTGTAAACATGGTATGTACCAAGTTTGGTGAAGATTGGATAAAATATGTGCCAACAGAAGCAAAACATATGTTTATTAAAAAAACAAAATGGCGGAAAAATTTAAAGGCGCAAATGGGCGTGGCCTATGTCAGTCTACTCAGCATCATCCAAGGAAGATGCTCACCAAATATTTTTTTGATAGGTCTTATCGTTCATGAGCTATTAGCCAAAATGCAAAACATTTAATTACTGACCACATTCCTCCCATATAATTTCAATTATAAATTTTAATATTAAAAAAAAAACTAGAAAACGCAATTTCTGTAGAAATTGCGTGTGATTGCTGAAAGCGAATTTTAGATTACATAACTGGAAGCTGAACACTATTGAAAAATCAACCTAGATTAAAATCAGCAACGGGTGGAATTGAACCTGCATCCTCATGTTTATAAGACAGACATGCTATGCATTGAACTAACATATCTCACAGCAACACTAGGACAGATTCTGCAATTTTTCACTTGCATGAAATTGACAGAAAAGCAGTTCAGTTCAGCAAGCAGATTGACATCACCTGAACTTCTTCGTCCTTCAACTCTACTGAGTTCTGCCCTAAGCGGGGCTCAAACTCACAACCTTTGGATCTAAAAGGAGTTCAGAAATAACATGAGCTTAAACCACCAGACTACTAAGACATGCTGTGTAGTACAGGAAAAGCTGTATTTAACAAGCATGTCAATCCATATTTTAGGTAATAATGAGCAGTTGAGTGTCAAAGTGATGAAAGTTCCAACTCGGTTGGACGGTTCCTCCCATAGACTGCTTAGACTTATAAATTTTAATGTTTTAAAAAATTATATAAAATCGCTGAAACATGTTACATTTCAGAAAAATACAAGCACACATCTGCTGAATGAGCTGCACAGATTGACCTTTGATGGTTTTTATAGCACAAAGTATGCAGCACTTGAAACGCGGCAAAAAGCGTACAGAAGACGGAATAAGAATAAAGAGTGAGAAGATTGCTTCCAGCAATCACACAATAAAGACTGAGAAAAACAGTAGGTGGGCGCCATCTGCCTTGACTGGTTGGGTTGAGAGAGAAAGAGGGGTGGGGGGGGGGGGGGGGGGGGGGCAGGGAAGCATAATAAGAACAATCCTTACAATAACAACAATAATAATAATAGAGATGACTAGTAATAATAATAGCAATAACAGCTGGAGAATGTGTCAAGGCCGGACCATGCTGAAAAAAAAACTGGGAAAGAAGCCAAGTTAGTAACAAGCATTGATGGTACATGAATGCATACAGGTGGAGAGGAGCAGGAGAGGAGAGGAGCTCAGTGCATCATGGGAAGTCCCCCAGCAGTCTAGGCCTATAGCAGCATAACTAAGGGCTGATCCAAGGCGAGCCTGGTCGGCCCTTACTCTAAGCTTTATCAAAAAGGAAAGTTTTAAGCCTACTCTTAAACATAGAGAGGGTGTCTGCACCCCGGACTGAATCTGGAGGATGATTCCACAGGAGAGGAGCCTGATAGCTGAAGGCTCTGCCTCCCATTCTACTTTTGGAGACTGTAGGAACCACCAATAAGCTGCATTCTGGGAGCGCAGTGTTCTAGTGGGGTAATAAGGTACTATGAGCTCTTCAAGATATGATGGTGCTTGACCATTAAGGGCTTTGTAAGTTAGGAGAAGGATTTTAAATTCTATTCTAGATTTTACAGGAAGCCAATGTAGTGAAGCTAAAATGGGAGAAATGTGGTCTCTTTTTCTAGTTTTAGTCAGAACACGTGCAGCTGCATTCTGGACCAGCTGGAGAGTCTTTAGAGACTTGTTAGGGCAGCCTGATAATAGGGAATTGCAATAATCCAGCCTAGAAGTAACAAATGTGTGAACTAGTTTTTCTGCATCTTTTTGGGAAAGGATGTGCCTGATTTTTTGCAATATTACGTAAGTGAAAAAAGGCAGTCCTTGAGATTTGATTTATGTGGGAGTTAAAGGACATATCCTGATCAAAGATAACTCCCAGATTCCTTACGGTGGTGTTGGAGGCCAGGGTAATGCCATCCAGAGTAGCTATATCATTAGATAATGTATTTATACCTATAATGTAAGTATCATCTGCATAACAATGAAAATTTATGGAGTGTTTCCTAATAATATTACCTAAAGGAAGCATATACAAGGTGAATAGTATTGGTCCAAGTACAGAACCTTGTGTAACTCTGTGTCTAACTCTTGCCTTCATGGAGGATTCATCATTAACATGTACAAACTGAAATCGGTCTGATAAATAGGACTGAAACCAGCTTAATGCAGTTCCTTTAATGGCAATTAAATGTTCCAGTCGCTGCGAAAGGATTTGATGGTCAATTGTGTCAAATGCGGCACTAAGATCTAACAAGACAAGACAAGTACAGAGACAAATCCTTTGTCTGATGCAGTTAGGAGGTCATTTGTGACTTTCACCAGTGCTGTCTCTGTGCTATGATGCCTCTAAATCCTGAAATGGAAGGTTAGATATAGGTCTATATTTAGCTATTTGGCCTGAATCAAGAGTAGGCTTCTTAAGAGGAGGTTTAATTACAGCTACTTTAAAGGACTGTGGTACATAGCCTGTTACTAAAGACAGATTGATCATATCTAGTATCTAGTATATCTAGTGCCAAACCTGACCAGAGATGACATGTGCCTACACATGTCATCTCTGGTCAGGTTTGGCAGGAGGCCCGAGAAAACTATGGAGTCCAACATTGTCTTTGCATATACACACACCGATTCGACATTAATTTTAGTGATCTCTGATTTGCATAATCGGGAGTCGTTCCCGCCGATGTGAATAGCAATCGTACCATATTTCTCTGCCAATAACCAGAGTTGGTTTCACAGCAGGTGTGTTGCTGAGGGGGGAGAACCTGTTAGAAATGTGAACTGGTTGGTTGTGAACTGTGAGCTTCTGCTTAGGGCTCTGTTTCCCTCAGACAGTCACCCAGCCACCCTGGCTTCCCAGCTGCTCAGGAACTACCAGGGGAGTAGGAGCTATGATAGTTTGGCCCGCACCAGCTACTGGTGGCTGGCTAACTACATTAGCTAATGATTGGTTTTCCTTGGTGCATAGCTGCTGTAGGGTAAAGTCCCTGCATATTTCAAAGGCAGACAGCACAACCTCAAGCGACAGACCAGCTCTTTCTTCAACCCCCCAGGAAGGCTGGCCAATAAGTGAGAGTCCCAAACTCCTCACTGACCAAACCAACTAAACAACCTCCTGCAAACAGAAAGAATCAGATGAGGAACCCCCATCTCCTGCATGGTCACCAAACCAGATCACTGACCCAAACTACCTTTGATCCTTCAAGCTACAAGATCCAGCAAGACAGGATGACCAATTCACACCCCTGTGAGAATTGATAGTACCATTTGCATGAATGACCCCCACCAATAGCTATCATAACTCATCTGTAAGAGCCAGAACAGAGATGAGCTGGCACCAACTTTAATCCCACTGTGGATTTTTGGATTTTTCAGGACTTGAATGACCAACCCAAGAACTGATCACTGGGCAAACCAGCATAAGGCAAGACATGTTGCACATGATGCCGTGCTCCAGTGACATACACACACACACGCAGATGACATGGACCCCTACCGTTCACAGTCAGATCAAGAAGAACAGAGGATTGCAAAACCCATGAATTTACAAGATTAGTTTTAGATTTGTCTAAGGACAATTATTGTTGCATGTTGATATGTGTGTATATCATATGTGTGTTGTTATGTACTTTGTGTAGCAGAATGGAAATATATTCCTGTCTGGTCTAAGCAGGCCTGTAGTGCTTTAGTCTCTTGATTACACGGTGATCACTAGCCAATCATTTTCTGTGGGCACCCTATAAAGGCAGGTAGTTGTTTTCTGAGTGCTCCCCTGATGCTGAATGCATGCCCCACCTCCGTTCACCAGATTTCCCCAATTGCTGCAGGTATGGGAATAGTTTCTGTGCATGTCCTCAGAGTATGTTTTTATGCTGTTGCTTATGTTAGTGGTTTATGATTTTGTAGTTCCCTCCGTGGTGACTCACTTCACATCCCTCAGAAGTGATCCTCTCATGGACTTCTGTCAGTAGGTTCACTCCTCTCTCGCTCCGCAAATTGTATTATGTTGCGTGTAGTAAATGGGTGTTTTGTTTCCAGGTCCCCATATGTAGTAGCAGTATAGGCTCCATAGACTCTTTCTTCCCCTGAACTTATAGACGCTGCCTGATCGGTATGTAGCCTACTATGGCACCAGGTTAAATTTTTTTTTGGCAGTTGTCATTCTTGTTTTAATTTGATATCTCATTGTGTATCACAGGACTGTGGGCCCTGGTCAGCATTTAGTAGCTTTACCCAGGAGCTGCTGCGGCAATTCTGGCCCACACCACAAGAATGCTGCTGCTTTGCCCATAATTAGTGTTAACAATCATCATTTTTGTTTTGAATTGTTTGGTTGGGTCTGCTGCTGCTGCATTGTGGGCCAGTACCGGGTTTTAATATTTCTTTTGTTGTCATCGTTTGCTTATTCTCAGTTTTGCTTAGTTTAGTTCATTCATTTGTCCCTACTTTATGGCTTATTTAATGAGTTCATACAAATAATATTATTTTACGTGGTGGTTCCTCCTTTTTCCTGTGTGCTGTGTTCAACTGAGCATCCCTGGGTTTGACCCTTCACCATTATGTATGTGCACGTGTAATTCGGGGTGACTCTCTTCTGGATACCTCTCCTACCTCCCCTCCACTGGTAAGCCTCAGCCCTGAATGATTTCCCCTGCCCCACATCTCATCTGTTTATCAGGTCTCTCATACCAACCACACAATAGATAACTCTGCATCGTGCATTCAAATCATTCACTAGCCATAGCTTTGTGTACCAGTTTCCTTTTCCCTCTTGTGTCCCTCTTGTGTGTTTGTAAAATGTTGTAGTGTTTAGCACTTGTAGCTGTAGTATTACTAATAAATGTGTATGTAATTAAAGTGGACTTGTTTGTGTTTTCTTGTGCTTGCATCTCAGTCACTTAACCTTAAAAGACCTATACCCGTGCAAAATCTTAAATAAGATTAATAACAATCATAATTCTAATTGACCTCTCTTGTGTGGCCAACAAGGAGGATAATTTCCCTATTATCATACCTCTAATATGAGTTTAATGTAAATTTAAATATACAGCGGGTATTTATCCACAGTAATGAGGAATACAGCAAAATTAACTGAGTTGAGAGCAGCAAAAACAGTAAACACAGTCAGCAACTGGAAATGACATAATACGCTTACCGTAGTAGGCCTACCACAGCACATCAGCCTAGAATGAGCTACAAACAAAAAAGAGTAATGAAGGCAAAAAGGAAAAAGGGCCCCGAGGCCGTTTTGGCCTTCACTTTTACATCAAAACATCTTCATCTTCTTACATTACAAAATCCATATATGGTTATCCACCAGAAAATCAACAAGCTATTGGCTAATATTTGCTTGCGTTGCACAATGCAATGATATTTCTTTGTGTTGCACATCACAATTCATGGAACTCATAAGATATTTTTACATTTTCCATCCCTTAACGGTTGAGGTTAAGCATATATAGGTGTCAGCCAGGAGCGAGAAACTGCAGCTCGCTTCTTAGGCCATAGGCTCTCTGCAGTTTTGTCTATATCTAAGGTGATGGTTTGCACCTTGCATGAAACTTCGACTGCATTTCTGCACAAAAAGTGTAAGACATGTTTCCATGTATTAATCTATCACCAATTTTAATTACATCATTATAGATAATTTTGTTAGGGGTAGGTTTGAGTGGAGTTTGTCTTGGCCACCAATAGTGGAGCTTTTAACAACAGAACAAAAAAGTTGGAACTCAACTCAAGTTATCTTGTCTCTATTTCATTTTTTTGTTCCATCTTGGTTAAAAATTTAAGTTCCCATGGACACTTTTGTCTGTCAAATTGTGATTTTTTTTTTTCACTTAAGCACACAATGCTTTAAAGGTGCACGTACAAACTGTGTACACTGCACCATGCACGTTCCCCTGCCTTTGCCACCTTTGTCTCAAAAAAATCCAGGGAAAACCCTGATGATGCATCATATTTTATCAGTTCATATATCTTGTATCAAAAGTGTTAATCTTAAGATGTAGTCGAGTAGAAATATATAGCGTAAAATGACAATATTAATTTGATAATATGATCATTATATTATATTATGGCAATATTACTTTAAAGTCTGTGTAAATGAAAATCAGAGATTTCTTTTTAAATACATTATACATGTTAGAAAATAACTGTTGAAAACGTGAAAAGACTGTTAACTATGTAGTACTGAATTGTAAGGTTAGAGCGATGATGTAGAGGGGTTACTAGCATGACCCCTCCCCTACAATACACAATGTGCTCATAGTTGCTACTATTTTTACACCGGGTAGTTTTCCAAACTTTCATCGGAGACAACTGGAATTCACTTCAGATAATCTACTGTTCCTGGTGAATGGGGCCATTTACAGTTAACGTTAGAGCTGAAGGAGTTATTTAAATCGAGCCGAAGCATCCGTTGCCGGGTGGAACTGTCAACGGCTTTGGCTTCAAGTCAAATCCTCCACTATCTATGTTATCAGTATCAGTACAGTGATGACTCTCTTTCTGGAAACAATGGAAAAAGCTGGAGGGAGGAAAGGATGGTCACAAACAAGACCATTTGGTGGAGTCAGTGGAGAGTATGTGTATGTGTTGGGTTTTAAAGAAGTGCATTTGGTTATTAGTGATAATTCTTAATTATCGGAGATAATTATGAATTATGAAGTTAAAAAATTAAATATATATTAAATATAATTAATAATGCGGGGCATCACCCGTAAGCTGGGTCCAATAACCAATCTGTAAAGTAGTCTCATAAACAAGTTGTTCAATTAGGGGAGATAATACCTGAAATATCAGCACCACTAAGTGAACAGTGAAGGTGAAAGTCCGACCTCTGACTCTCTCAATCAGCCGCTTATCACAATAAAATATGTACAAGAATGACTAAAGACTTCTCTTTAAAGCTGTAAATAGTATTTATTTATCTCCACAAGGATCAACAAAGTCAACAATTGTTTCAATCAATAAACACTATGTTACCAACTAATACTAAGTGAAAACACACATAAAACAGCAGCTGTGTAAAGGTAAACAAAAGTGTGGAAACAAAAGAGGCAAGGCGGCGCTACGTCCCACGCTATCTGACCATCAGATGTGTGGAAAATGTGCATGATTAGGTGGATGTGTAGGTGTGTGCGTGTAGGTGTGTATGATAGTAAAAGAGAAAGAGAAGTGAGAAGACCAACTCTCGGTCCCGCGACCGTGAGAGGAGAGCAGTGGTTGCTTTATCTACAGAGAGCGTGCATATAGATGGTAGTCTGTACGCACGTTATCTGGTTGTAAACTGACAAAGCAACTTACTTTTCACTCTTAGTGGCACAAACACAGCAATTCTGAATGGGACAACACAAACAGTCTAGTGTGGTGAACACAACTGAACAGGCAGCAACTTAAAATACTCTGAGTGTAGCAGACAACGGAATTTGGCGGTCCGTTAAAACACACAACAGTACAAGCACTAAGCTTATAAACACACAAATCTAACATTATCTCTGCCCAGACAACCTCTTACTTGTGTCACTTTCCACAGCGAACCAGTGTGTGTGTGAGAGTCCGTCAGTAAGATCCAGTAACGGGTCCTCCGATGCGTGGTACTGGCGGTGCCGTCCTTGTTCCTCGAGGCTGGCAGCGCTGATATCTCCGGGGGCGGCGAAGAAACACAGGATGGTTGACTCAGTCGGTAGACAGCGGGGAGTAGAAATTATCCGCGTCTCTGTGAGGAAAATTGTTTCTTCCTTCTGCAGGTAAAAGTGAGAGTGCTGGGTTGCAACAGCAGACTCTCGCGGATCCGGTAATAGTGTTCAGGTGAACAAAGGTCGAGGTCTCGTCATGTCCAGCAAAGGGAGAAGCTCCAAAAGAAAAATGGGGATAAGCACACGTGTCCTCTTCAACGGCAATCTGGCTGACCAGAAAGACGAGCCTTCTCATGAGCGCAGAAACACTAAAAGAGGACGACACTTGTTTCTGACCCGTGTTTAAAAGGGGAGTGATGTCACGACTGCGTTGCCATGACTCCCTGTGATGTTGATGCATCTCTGCCAATCAGAGATGAGAGCCTGACATTTCCTGTTGGGTTCGCACCTAGGTGTGAAATTTACAAAACATGAGTGGAAATGGAGTCTTTGAGCAGCATTTTGGCGCTGCTCCTTTGTTTCAGGGGAACAAAGGAAAGAGATGGCCTCATTGCCAGGCCGCAAAGTTTACATGTAGGCCTTTCTTTGTCTGACCCCATGGTAGAGGCCCAACATATGATAGCAAGGTATTCCAAAAAGTCGAAGATGCTAATTTTACATGGTATTTACCATAATATGTCTGCAACAGTTAAAATTATTGCTGAATAAAAAGAAGTGCTGTAGTATGTTGCTTGGTACCAGACTAGGTCTTGGTGACTCTTCTGATTTGACTATTTCTTTTAATGATGGATCACCTCTTGAACAAGTGGCTACTTTCAAATGCCTGGGTCTCTGGATTGATGCAGTCCTCTCTTTCAAACAACACATTCAGACCATTATAAACAAATTAAGTTGCAACCTAATTATATTGTATTATTCCATAAATGGTTTTACTTTACAGATGAGGAAAATAATTGTTACTCAGTTGTTACTGCCTCTACAGGACTATGCTGATATTATTTACCAGAACAACTTTGAAACACATTAACCCTGTTATTTACAATATTCTCTTTAGATTTATCTTGAGGTATCTCTATCAAACTCATCATTGCTCCATGTACAAAACTTTGAACTGGTTACCCCTAAACACTAGAAGGCATTACCATTGGCTCCAATGCATTTTCAAATGTATCCATTTTAATTATCCCTCTTATCTGAAACAATAGCTATTACCATACATATCTTCCCTATTCTCAGACATATTCAGCAACCTTTCTTTTTTGATTCCCAAAACTAACAAAGAAATTGGCAGACATGCCTTTAAATTTAAAGCTCCTTCTGACTGGAACAACCTGCCGAATACCATGTGAACAATTTACTAATTTTGCCTCTTTAAGAACTCATTATTACTGTTTCTTAAAATGTTATGCTGCTGCTTTTAATGGTAATGTTTTCTTGCCCCCTTATATTTGTACAGCTTTTGCTTGTTGGTTCACTATGTTATTATTATTGTTATAATAATAATAACAATAATAATAATAATTATTATTATTACTCTTCTTCTTCTTCTTCTTCTTCTTATTATTATTTTATTATTATTGATTTTTCTTTTTATTTCTTTTTATTGTTATGCAGTATCTACTTCCTACTTACCTTTGTGGGTGCTGTGGGTTTTGTTTGGGAATGATGTGTGGGTCAGTTGGTAATTTAGAGCCTCTATGTATGTTGATTGTGATTGTGTGTCTTGTATTGTATGTTTTGTGCTGGACCTCCTTGAAAACAAGATGGTTTATCTCAAGGGGCTATCCATTAAATGAAATTTAGTGAAACGGCTGACATGTAACAAAACCTTCAAATTAAATTAAGTGATGGGGTGGCTGTGGCTCAGGAGGTAGAGCAGGTCGTCCACTAATTGGAAGATTGGCGGTTCGATTCCCGGCTCCTCTAGCCACATGCCGATGTGTCCTTGGGCAAGACACTTAACCCCAAATTGCCCCTGATGGCTGTGCCATCAGTGTATGAATGTGTGTGAATGGTTAGCTTCCTCTGATGGGTAGGTTGGGACCTTGCATGGTAGCCCCTGTAGCCATTCAGCATATGAATGTGTGTGAATGGGTGAATGTGATTCATAGTGTAAAAAGCGCTTTGAGTGGTCGGAAGACTAGAAAGGCGCTATACAAGTACAGTCCATTTACCATTTATGATGTGTAAGTGAAACGATGACACCCACAGTTCCCTTGCTTTATTATGAAAATGAGTTTCTATGATATATATTTGAATCAAGATGTTTAAAGTGCAACACACACTGGCTACATAACCTAGCCTCATCTGAGGCCTACAGTATAGCACACACCAGAGCTGCCCTACTGAAACAAGTCTGGGTCAAAACCTAGTATATGGCTGAACTGTGTATGAAATGCTAGCAGCCTTTTCATTTGAAACAAAGGCTTTTAAATTGAAAAGGATACACAAGTGGCAGCATTCAGCCAACCAATGGTGTAACTTTATTACTCAGTCAGTCAGGGTCAAGGGTGTTGTGATCAAGCCAAAACGTAGCTATCAGATGCAGTAGGCAGGATGTGCTGAAGAGTGAATGTGATAAAATGCCGCTGGTGGTGACCTTCTGTAGAAAACAAAGGATGCAAGTGTTTTGAAGCCTGTTTAGTATATAGTTGAGGACATTTTGGATCCTTTCTTGAAAGGATGATTTTCATGTGACTTATTGACTATGTTAGTTTTCATTAGTGGAATCGTTACTCATGAGTCTCCAGGGAAGGGAAGGATGTGTATATATATTGACGGGGTTAATACAATGGAGATGATGTACTCAGGTGCCTGTCCATGCACGGCTCTATACATGATAACAAGAGCCTTAAAATGAATCCTAAAATGGATGGGAAGCCAATGCAAAGAATTTAAAATAGGTGTAATGTGAGTCATTCTGCTGGACCTGATTAACAGCCTTGCAGCAGCATTTTGGACCATTTGTAGATGGTTCAGAGATGCTAGATGTTCCGGTTGTGATATGATGACTTGAGTTTTGCAATATTGCGTAGATGGAAAAAAGTATGTATGGATCAATGATTTAATATGCTGATCAAAATGCATAGCCTGGTCAAATATGACACCAAGATTTCTTAAGACCGAACAGTTGATGAAAGGGACCCAATACTCTTAGCTACCCTGGGAGCTATATTGTCAGATCCAATGATGAGAACCTCTGTCTTGTCAGTAGCTGTAAGAAGTTGTTTGACATTCAGTCCTTAATGGCAGTCAGACAGGTGTGCAGCACAGACAGTTTATTCGGGTTAAGAAGGAAAGAAAATTGCTGCAATCCTTGTTTGACCAGACAGGCACATCCAGAGGTGCCCGAGTAATGATCCTATTAATAGTGTCAAACAGGACTTTGGGGTTGCGCTTACTGGTGGAGATAAGGTTGGAAAAATAAGAAGCCCTTGCATCTTTAATCATGTTGTTTTGCTCAGTTAAAAGGTCTTTGAAGTGAAGACGGTAAACATTGAGCTTAGCAGATTTCCACAGTCAATCTGCCCTCCGACATGTACGCCAACAACGAATGGTACCAGGTTTAACCAGGGAGATGAATTTATGGAGGGAACAGATCACAATTTATAAGGAGCCACTGTGTCCAAGATGGTGGAGCAATGAGAGTTAAAAGATTGGACTAGACAATCTGTGTCTGCTTGAGGAAACAACATTGCATTTGGGTTAAAAGTTGCAGAAGACTTTTCAGCTGTTAGATGATTTAAGATGCGAGAGCATTTTATATTTTTACTGGGCAGAGAATATAGGTTAAAAGACAGGTTGAACAAAACACAACTATGGTCAGTAACAGGCAGCACCTCAGAACAAACAGAGTCAATCGATAAACCATCTGTAAAAACAAGGTCTAGAGTATGCCCCCTAATGTGTGTGGGACCAGACACATGTTGAATAAAATTAAAAGACTCAGTGACGTTAAGAAAATCAGCAGCAAGGCTCCAAGTGACATCATCCACATGAATATTAAAATCACCAACCATAACAACTTTGTCCAACCTTATGATGGAGGATAAAAAAATTGCTAAATTCAGATATAAAAGAACGGTTAAAACCAGGTGGTCAGTAAATTAAAATACAATAAAATGGATTAGAATGACCAACTTTGGTTAACTGCAGTTTAAAAGAGGTGAAGGCTGCAGTCCTCACCGACCGACTCTGAAAGCAGCTCTTTAGGACAACAGCAAGACCTCCACCCCTTGGGATGCAGATAAAAGTGCAATCAGGTGGACACAGTTCAATAAAAGGGCTGTAATCCATACATATCTGCCAGGTCTCAGTCAGAAACAGAAAATCTTATCCTTTTGAGATGAAAAAATCATTCAATAAGAAGGATTTATTTAAAATGGAGTGAGCGTTCAACAGTGCTATCCTGAGGGGCACAGAGTCCTTGTTAGCAGCAGCCTGGGCCAAGGGGCACAGGTATTGCAGGTCTGATCCACCCACACAGAGGAGCGTGGACAGGATGCCCTATCCCTGATAATTGTCTGTATAGGAACTCAAACACAAGGGGGAGCTAGAAGGGCTTGTAGGGGAGGGGGAGGTTTTCTGACAGAGACTAGAGGTGACCAGGTGCGGACATGGAGCGGTAGGTAGTCTAGTCAAGTCAAATTTATTTATAAAGCACCAAATCACAACAGAAGGTATCTTAGGCACCTTTCATATAGAGCAGGTCCAGACGGTACTCTTTTATCAACCATTCTTGTCATTCTTATTAGTTTAGTACTTAATGCTTTTATCTGTTCTTTTTATTACTGCTCAATACAACAAATAAATCACTAATTCCATCAAAATGTATTTAGAATTTTTACATCAAATATCATTTCTAGCGCAGTATCAGTGATGTCACCAAAGTCACTTTATAAACTGAATTAAATCACCCCTGAAACTAATTCTGAATAAATAATATTCCTTACATCAGAGTAGTGACTGATGTTTTAAAAGAAAAGGTCAGTAGAGAGAGGAGGGCTGGTCTGGGAGAGAGGTCTGCCATCTCAACTGACAGGAATTTACCACATTCTAAGACACATTGCTAATTACACTACACAGTTAAAGGTTCTGTATGTAAAAATCATTATTATTGACACATATGGCCATTAAATGAGCTGTAGGCAACATTCTGGTGCTCGTGCTTGTGTGCTCACTCATTATTGCAGGTGATGTCTTTTTCCTTGCTTACAATTCTCATAATTACATAAAAGATCTCTGACATTGTATTTTGCATTTATTTTGTTTCAGTAAAGCATCTCTCACTTCCAGTCAGTCCACACCCCTCCCTGCTGTATGTACATGCTCATGCGCATTCACGCACAAAAACAGACACAGAGGCTCCTGCTGCACTGTGGACGATCCGCACCACCCTACTTGCACGAATATGCGTTAATCAACCACCCAATCCTGAACCAACCTGCAAACTACCAACTTTTTTTTTTACCAACCATGTTTACTAAACACTGGTAAGTTCAGTGAGCTGTAGCCGGGCTGCAACAAGCTTTCGCTGGGCAGCATCGCACTGTGGACTGGGGAGTAATGCACTGCGGTTTCATTTTGAAACAACACAATTATTACGGCCTTTGGACTACCAACGCAAAAAAGAAGCTTGTTTTCTGCTCATTTGTTGAGGTAATAATGTTGTTTTAGCTGTGTGTGCTCGGGAGTGGACGACTTGTCATTGTGGGGTGTTTTGTTGTTAAATGTGCTATGGTTGATGGAGGCAACTGCCTGTCTCGTCAGCTGGAGAGCTAATATCTGCAGGGTGTTTCAGTGGGATAGCACTGTTTTTTTGTGTTGTGTGGTTATGCAGGTCATTTATTGACGTTAGCTGAAGAGAGGCAAGGTATTCAGGAGCACGCTTGACACCGTCTCCTGCTATTATTAGAGCCCTTCTTCTTTCTTTCTTTCTATCTTTCTTTATTATTCCACTACTTCAGACCTAAATTTGACCCCCTAAACATGCTCAAAATCCAAATTTGGCACGCACATCAGACATCATCATGTCGTAGAGAGATCAAACCAAAACTGAATTATTCGTCTCATTAAGACCTACAAATCATACACTGACACCCCTGACCTAAATCCAACAGGAAATCCGCAATAAGACCATCAAAGTACGACTTTGCACCAATTTTGGACCCTGAACAAACGCTATCTCCTCCAAGGGCGTTAACGGTATCGGCCTCTGATAGGTAAAAATTACCAAATAGACTGAGGTTGGTTGAAGTCAAGCGTCTCTTTAATTCAAACTAAACATATGTTGTAGACACGGAGAGTATGCAGAGTCTCCGTGGAGAATTCTGACAAGACAAAGGAAAAACATTAGTATATATTGACGGTCTTGATGCCCTGGGAGGCACCTCTAGTTGTTTACAGATTCCTTCTAACAGCCCCAGACAAAACTTTACAGAGCTCTCACTTTCACATGACCATGATGTCTATTATGTCTATTATAGTGTTCCCCTCAAGGCCCTGCCGCCAAATACATACATACATATGACCATATCTACTTAACTAATACATGAATTTTTCTATCATTTCCCCCTGTTTATACTTTGTAAAACAAATGAATAAAATCAAAAACATAGAAAAATGTATAGTGAAAACTAAATGTGTAATACAAGATACAATCAAATCAACATCAAATCATCATGAATGAACATAGTTTTTTTTTTTTCTTTTCTTTTTTTTTTCTTTTCTTAAACGATTACATGGATACATGATAAAAGATAACAGTCCTCGTAAAATCAATCAACATCAACTATGCCTAAGCCAGTAATTAATTACTAATGATTAATAGTGATTAATAATGATTAATAGTGATTAATAATTTTGACAATTTCGATTATACCATCATAATTAATAAAAAATGATCAAAACGTTTCCATCAGAATCATCAGTCAATATCACTTCTCACGATTTTCAATATTAACGTCATAAAGAATCCTTCTTTTGTAACATTACATCACATATCCAAAAGTAGGAGTTGTTCTTGATATCTTGCTTCCTGGTGCATGACCACAGCTACAGACTTTTTTACCAGTGCCTTGATAATGGGAATGATGCAACAAACACTTACAAAGATCAGAATCAAAAATGGAGCGACTGGAGCCAATAATTTCAAACAAACAGCGTACCATGGACCGGTTACGAACCAGGACCTGTCAAATGTTGAGTCATGATCAACAGCATCACGCAATGAGGTCAGATTAACAATAGCCTGCTGAATGACTCCTCCCTCATCATCATTAGCAGGGATGTATGTGCAGCATGAGGCACCTACGAGAGCACACACACCTCCAGTGGCTGCAGTGAGTTGATCTAGCACAATGCGGTTCTGAAGGGCCACGGCCCTGAGGCCTCTCAACTCCTCCCGTTCAGCCTGCCACATAACCAGCGTAGTGTTTATGAACCCAGAGAACCTGTAGTTCATAGTTTCCATCCGCAGCATTACTTTACCCACTCCAAGAGACGGGAAGAGTGACAGCATGACTTTTTCACCAGTGGACCACAACTTATGGTCTTCTGGAACATTAGAGCCCCAGACAGGATCATGCAGCTGACTTACATCTCTCCTCATACGCTGCTCACCCGGAAGTTCACCAGGGTGGGGCATAGCTGAAACAATGAAGGAATGATCAGTCGGCTCCACAGCCGCACAGCGACCCACCCAGCCAGGAGGAAGTTGAGCATACATGTAGTACCCACAGAGAAACATTACATCAGTCTGTGGATATGTCCCAAGGACGTCTGGCACGGTGAAGTAAGGTGCACACGCACTGCCCATCACTACCTGAGAATAATTTAGGGATGCTTTGCCAATGTTCGAAGTACAAGGACTCGAAATAGTAGAGCAGAAAAGTTTTGGGATCTTTCCTACTCTGATGGAGGAGGACTCAGACAGAACTAATTTTTGAGCAAAACAATCAAATTTAATTTCGGGTCTCAAATGGACCGGCCCAAACAAGGGTTCACTCCCGACACTGAGAATCTTAAACCTAGAAAACTTTCGACCTGAATAAGGCCGCAGAGGTGGTAACACATTTCCAGTTGTCCTAAAAACTGTTTGATTTAAAACCGTTGAGTCGACACTAGAAACCAAGATATCAGGAAACAAACTCTTTAAGTCTTTTACCGGTCTGGGGACAACATGGGGGTTGTTTGTAGCAATCGGCATATGGCTGCACACATAGCAATTGGAGCGGTTCTTGGATTCAGCAACATACTTGGCATAAGAATACCAAAAGTTAAGTGTGTACATGGTGGAGTGTGATTTCCTTGCTGAGATCATTTGCAAACAGACATCCTGAGCGTGGCTGATGGCATCATCTTCCATAGACCGGGCCCCTCTGAGCAATGATAGATAAGGACGAATAGTAGGGAAGAACCATATGCAAATTGGTATCATCAAAACAGTCACAAAGAACAAAACAATCATCACTCTTTTACACAGTAACCAATAATACCACCACTGTAGGAAGGATATGGTTGCTGGAGTCTCCTGTGCTGGTGATGGAGGTTGTCTGTTCCTCTGGGACGCCATGACTTCAATATTTCCCGAGTCCACCAGGTGGCAGCAGTAGCTCGAAAGCCTTTCAACTCCTAAATTCTCAGGGCCCACTTTGGAAAAACACCGAAATCTTCACCGGTTTGAGACGACACTGCACCTCTATTTGCACAGTGCCCCCTGTGTAGCCGGACTTACAGGTCACCTGAGGAGTGGCTGAGAAGGCAGTACGAACCCACTACTCACTCACCGGTGGCACTCGTTTACAATGTGTCTTGTGCACCCACGTGGTCCGGCCCTCAACTCGAACTGCTGTTGGAGTGGTCAGTAGTACGGTATAAGGCCCCTCCCACCGTGGCTCAGTCCACTTTTTCCTCCGGAACACCTTGATCAGGACCAGGTCTCCTGGCTTGAGATCTGATTCCGGTTCTGGAATAACATCAAACAGATATGGTGGTAAAACATTTGCACGCAACTGTCTTTGACATAGAGTCTTTCTCATGTAGTCAGCTAGACAGTCCTCAGCTTCTTGAGCTGGTGTGTGTCGTAGTTCAGGAATTTGGTAACTTCTCCCAAATAAAACCTCAAAAGGTGACAAACCATCTTTGGTAGGTGTAATGTGCATTGCTGTTAAAACCAAAGGTAGACAGTAAACCCAATTTTTCCCAGTCTCTGCCATTGCTTTTCTCAATTTACTTTTAATAGTTTGATTTGTCCTTTCCACTAAGCCTGCTGACTGTGGATGATAAGCACAGTGGTATTTAACTTGTATCCCAAGACTTTGGGACATCTTAGAAATCACTGCATTCGCGAAATGTGTTCCATTATCACAATAAATTTTTTCTGGTATTCCAAAAGATGGTACGATATGCTTACACAAAGCCTTTGCAACTGCTATAGCATCTGGATTCCCAACAGGAAATATTTCAACCCATTTCAATGACAATGCAACTAATTCTGCTGCTTGGGCAAAGCTCCAGACTCTAAAACTTCATGCAGTGTAACTACAGCATAACCAACTCTGTTAATCCCATCTACATGTTTACTTGCAGAACCATCTACAAACATCACAATGTCTGCATCAGGTAAAGGCGTGTCAATCAAATCAGCGCGAGGTAGGGTTAATTCGTCGGTGATTGCCACACAATCATGAGGAATCCCTTCTACAGGTGTTGGAAGGAGCGTAGCTGGATTCAAAGCCGTACATCTCTCAATGGTCAAGTTTGGCTGGCCTAACAATGTGGCTATGCAAGATAAGTGTCTTGCTGGTGACATGTGTGAATGTTTGTGTTCCAGTAATAGCAAAGAGACAGCATGTGGCACTCTAAGAGTCAGTGGCCTAAACAAAACCAAAGCAGCTGAGGTCTGCACTGCCATAGCCGCTGCCACCACTGCCTGCAAGCATCCGGGCAGGGCTCTGCTTACTGGGTCAAGTCTGGAGGAGTAGAAGGCAACAGGTCTTAATTTATCCCCATACTCCTGTAACAGGACAGATGTCATAAAACCATTTTTGCAATCCACTGTTTGTATGAAATCCTTTTTCATGTTAGGTAAGGCAAGTACAGACGAAGAAGCTATCAACTGTTTTAACTTTGTGAAAGCCTGCTCGCCCTCCTCGGTCCACACCACCTTATCTGAAGCAGCCATTGCTTTACCATAAATCATATTCTGTAATGGTTGTGCAATTTCGGCATAATTAGCAATCCATAACCTGCAGAAATTGCAAGTACCAAGAAAAGACATCATCTCTCGCTTTGTTGTAGGCTGTGGTAACTGCAGAATAGTTGTTTTTCTCTGCTCATCCAACACACGGCCTTCAGGAGTTAGCGTGTAGCCTAAATATTTCACTTCCTGACTCCACAGCTGGAGTTTAGACTTAGAGACTTTAACACCAGCTGCAGCTAGATATCTCAACAAGGCCAAAGTCATGTTTTTGCACTTTTGTTGAGAGCTAGAAGTCACAAGAATATCATCAACATAAGTCAAAATCTGAGACTCCTCTTCAGGAGGTTCAAAAAGGTCAATACATTTTTTAATTTCTTGTGAAAAGATAGTAGGGCTATCTTGAAACCCTTGAGGAAGTCTTGAATACGTCAATCGTCTGTGTTTAAACGTAAACGCAAACCAAAACTGTGACTCAGGGCTCAAAGGAATGGTAAAAAATGCGTTTGCCAAGTCAATCACTGAATACCAAACATTTGTGGGTTTTATGTTGTTCAGAAGAGTGTAGGGGTCTGGCACGTTTGGAGCTCGTGGAACTATAGCACGGTTCACAGCTTGTAAATCATTTACTAACCGCCACCCGGAAGTAGCTTTTTTCACAGGCAGAATTGGTGTGTTGCAGGGTGAGTCAGGACAATCAACTAAAACTCCTTGTTTTATCAAACTGTCTATCACTCCTGAAATACCTTCCTCAGCTTCCGGCTTCAAAGGATATTGTTTAACAAATGGTCTATAAGAGCTTTTAGGTTTAATGGTAACAGGTGTGGCAGTACGTAACAACCCAATATCACCACCTTTCCCTGTACTCCACAGTTCAGGAGGCAACTCTTCTAGCTCTTTTTCCTGCTCCTCTGTCAACAAACACACTTTGTCCTGCAATGATCACAAAGAGGGCTGCAAATGAGTGGTGGCTGCTCCCACCGTTACCCAATTCAGCGCCTTCCTGTACAGACCGTGTCTCTGGTGGAAAAACACTCCGTTCCCCCCTGACTCATGCTGCACCCAACCTTTTAAAGCCCTCTCCCCCAACTCCACTAACGCACCGACGTCCGTCCAGTGCGTCCTAGGGGCCTTAGCAAGACCAATATAGGGCAAGGAATGACCTCTGTACACTCTGTTCAATTGCTCATCCCCTTTCACTGCGACCCCCACATTTCCCAATTTATCCCAGTACAGTGAGGTCAAAGTTAGTCGGTAATTGGGACACCGGAAAAAAATCTCCTCATATGCAGGGTCTGGCCCTGCTTCGAAATTTGAGTGTGTAAACACGCACATGTCACCTTCCCCTTGAACTTCAATACCTGGCCTAGTTACACTAGTCGCTTCTCTGTGCAGTTCGGCAGTGATAGCTGCTGGGCCTTTTTTGACAGGGTCAATGCTATACCAAAACCGTGGCCTGTTCTTATCTTCAATCACAAAGATACAATCAGTCTGAGTTTTTCGGAAAACCACAACCCCTCTGTCAGTTGGCATGATTCCAAGTTGCAATGCTGCCATGCCATCTCGGCCTAGGAGATTGACTGGGCAATAATCAGAGGCCACCATTCTCAACATTACTGAAAAACCAGTCACAGGATCAGTTAGTTTTGTTTTTTCTGTCAATCTCTCCGACACCTGATGTCCTGAAGCTGACACTACTGATAGTTCTTGTTTTGTCAACCGAATACTGTCAGGCAACTCTTTTTTCCTCATCACAGTCATGCAAGCTCCTGAATCACACAAAAAGGTACACTTTTCTCCCCTCACCAGCAGAGTCACAAAAGGTTTATCATCCCACTCAGCTAACATTACTTCAACAGATTCCAAATTTAGCACTTCTTCTTGCGATATAAACTCTGATCCCTCCACTCCTTCAGAATCATAGTCAGCATCTTCAGTTTTTGTTTTCTGTTCTGTATGTGTGTGTGTGATTGCATGACCTGATTCTGCAGGGGAAGCTAGTCAGAAGTCCTGCTCCTCATCCTTCTCTCTGTCATCTCGTTCCCTTTTCTCCCTCCGACCGCCTCCACGGCCCCCGCGTCCTCTCCTGCCCTGTCCACCACCTCGACCTCCGCCCCGCCCGGTGTCCGCAGCTGGCATGAGACTTCTGCATTCTCTGGCGATGTGGCCTCTTTTCCCACAGTGATAGCAAATAATTTCCTTCCTGCGGGACTCAGAAGAGAAAAAGCAACCATCATCATTCTCACCGTCATTATAAAACACCTCTCCTTTTCTATGTTTCTTATCTACATTTTCCAAAATTTTTTCAGCGTGTTTAGCATTTGCGAGAATAACCCTTCTCTGCTCTCCTTCCCATCCGACCAGATGTTCTTTCACCCAATTTGCAATCGGTAGCCTTAAACCCCTCAGGAGGCAGGATGTTAGCTGCGCCTCGTAGCGTGGATTAACATTCTCTCCGATTCGCGGCTCCAGCCCACTGTGTCTATTAAACACTTCCGTGAGCCTGGCAGCATATTGTGCTACTGTCTCTTTTTCCTCCTGTACCACAGCATCAATTTCAGCCCAATCGTTTCTCTGAGCAAATGTTTCCCGAAGAATCTCTGCCATTCGGTTCAGCTGTGGACCGAGCCCGCGTGTTCTATCTCGGTCCCACAGGAGCGGCTCACCGTTTTCCCCCATAGGTCTCCAATCAACATTTACAGTCGCCCAATCAGTAGTCAAACTTTGCATGAGGCAGTTAGTCATTTCTTCCCCGTTTAGCCTATAGCTATTATACAGCCCATACATTTTCTCGATGTATGCTTGCACATCTTTACGTGGATGAGGAATCCCATCTACTGCCTTTTTCACGTCCTCCTTTGTCCAATTACGGAAGACCCAAACCGAATCTGGTTGCCCTTCCCCTTGTCTGGGATTCGGCAGTTCAATCAGTGGCGCTACTAAATCGGACAGTTTTTTCTGTGACAGATCACAATGTTGTCTGGTTCTGCTTGATATCGGAGGGTCTGTTACAGACCTCTCCTCCCCACTTAATTTGGTCAGATCAGGATAGAGAGATGGTGCTTTTTGAGATACAGGGCTATTCAGGCTCAATCTGTTTAAACCCTCTGTGATTCCACTTATCTGTTCCCAAGCTGCGGCTCCTTCCTGGTACGGTGGCGGGGTGCGCTGTGTGGTCGGAGGCGAGGATGACGCGAGGCCGGGGATCGGAGCGGTGTCCTGTACCTGTTTATCAACAACAGAGTGCAAGACAACAGAGCTTGCCACAGCATTAGTTCCATCATCATCTTGTTGTTTTACTTGGCCCATAGACAAAAGTTTCTTTCGTCTTCTGCACTCACTCCTTTTCTTTGCCTGTTCTAGCCACAAGTATGCCTGTAACAGCCCTTCCTTTTTCTCTCGTTTTTCATCCCCTTTGCACGCCTTGGTTATTTCTTCACACAGTTTTTTACAGTCGTCTGCACACAGTCCCCCTTTAAACTTATATTTCTTCTTCCATTTGTCAAGGTACTGCACGCTCTCTTCATTCATCGTGTACATAAATTTTGCAACCCCCGTCCACCCATTTTTCGGGGTTTTGCTTTGATTTGTACCCATACTTCACCCTTTTTTTTTTTTTTTTTTTTTTTTTTTTTTGTAGTGTCTTTATCTCACTATTTTCCCTTAACAGCCAACCAGTTTGTATGGAATTCACCCGAGCAACTGGTCCAATCAGTGAAATGTAGACTTTTGTTGTCACCGTTAGGTTTCCAGTCTCCAGACAATTTGTTGACACCGTAAGGTTACCCTTGTCTGGCTATTTCACTGAGACACTGTTAATAACTACCTCCTATACCAAGATCCCAATTTACGTGTTTGATATAAAAGGAAAATTTTGTAATTTTTAATTTTTATTTTATTTGTTTTTTGTTGGGTTTTTTGTTTTTAATGTAAGACTACTACTTATTCCCCCTTTTTTTTTTTTTTGAGATTTATATTTTATATATGTCTTTTTAGGTTGACACTTTTCACACTTCTAACCTAGGTAGACACACCTATTCTCCCTTCACTCTCCCAAGGGTTGCCAGTCTTATACAGCCGTTTAAAATCACCACTAAACTCTCTCCCACATAGCTTGAGGCTGGGCTTACAAATTCAGGCCTTTTACACAACTCAATTGTTGATTAAAGAGACAACTTCTCACCTCACAAAGGAATCCATGGGGCTCCCGACCCTCTCCAGCCCGCAAGCGCCTTTATCTCTGAACGTAGCAGGAAAAGGATTTTGTAACCTATGTCGTGCACTCTACTCCGCTCCGGATTGGAAAGAGGGCCGAGAAGCACATCCAGGAATCCGGCTCGAAGGACCAAAAATGATAGGTAAAAATTACCAAATAGACTGAGGTTGGTTGAAGTCAAGCGTCTCTTTAATTCAAACTAAACATATGTTGTAGACACGGAGAGTATGCAGAGTCTCCGTGGAGAATTCTGACAAGACAAAGGAAAAACATTAGTATATATTGACGGTCTTGATGCCCTGGGAGGCACCTCTAGTTGTTTACAGATTCCTTCTAACAGCCCCAGACAAAACTTTACAGAGCTCTCACTTTCACATGACCATGATGTCTATTATGTCTATTATAGTGTTCCCCTCAAGGCCCTGCCGCCAAATACATACATACATATGACCATATCTACTTAACTAATACATGAATTTTTCTATCAGCCTCAAACTTTGATCCATGACTTATGACACTGTACTGAACAAAAGTTGTTAAAAACTTTGTAATAACTTGAACGGTTTAGATTTTATAAGCCCTGAAAGTTGCAGTGCCACAACACATCAGATGTACCCCTTACAATGTAAAACAATGGGGGAGGCATGGACTTTGTGTCAAACAGAGGCTTCTGACGTCTAAACTATAAGTCTGACCACTTTCAAACATGTATCAATGGATTCGCCACGAAATGTCCTACTAAAATATGATTTTTAATGTAAGATTTGGCCAAAGTCATGGGATTTATGAGGATATTTCACAAGAAGTGAAAATCCTCCTCTCCAACTGCTCCTGGTGATGTCACTCCCTCAGTGCTGTGAAACATTCCGCAATACACACTCATTATAAAATCACAGGAGGAGCAAGAAAAGACTTTAAAACTCACACTCTAATATCTCAAAAACAATAAAAGATAGAAAACACATGTAAATTCAAGATTTGTAGGTCAAAGTCTCGTGACTCATTTAAAGTTCAAATGAAGTTTGTATCTAAAACTATGTGGAAGCAGTAAATGTTCAAAAAGGTGTGGGTTCACTCACACTCTCCATTCAAATATATGAGTATTTTTCTGTGTCCAGCTGCAGTTACTTATTGTCTCTACACACCTGACAGTACACATGTCAATCAAACTTTGACCAGGTCATGTGGGTTAGAAGTCTTTACTTTTCTAAAAATAGACTTGATGAAAATTAGGAAAATAATTTGTTTTACACACAAACTCATCAAGAGTTTTCAATTTACTAATTGAAATACAAGTGAATGGGCCCAAAACTATGATTTTGATGACACAGGTGTGAGCAAGACAGACATGTCTCACCCTGCAGAAAATTCTCACCTGTTATTATTAGGGCCTGAGCCCACATGGGCGAAGACCCTATTGTATTTTGTGTGTTTGTGTCTTTCTTATTCATTCTTTATTAATCCACCACTTCAACCCTAAATTTGACCCCCTAAACATGCTCAAAAACTCACCAAATTTGGGACACACATCAGATCTGGTGAAAATTTTCACCATTGAGATTTGATGTTTCACCATGACAGAGGAAGTTGCTATAACTTTATTGTAAATGCTCCAGTCTGCACCAAACTTTACATGGTTGATAAGAGTCCCGGCCTGAACACGTCTACATGACAATATTCCATCAGTGATGCAAACTGGCTGAATAGCGCCCCCTATGACATTTCAGTAAAGCAGCCCCAATAGCAGGCAAAATAGTGGACAAAGGAAGTGATGTTTATCCCCTTCTTGCACTGTCTGAAAACAGCCCGAGTCTGAAGACATCTACATACCCGTGACAGAAGCCCTTCGATTGCACCGCAGCCCGACGTCTGCAGAGGCGCGAGGGCCCGTTCATCGCTGCTTGCAGCTTTAATTGTTATTATTATTACTAGTCATATCTCTATTATCATCATTGTTATTGTTATTATTGTTGTTATTATGCTGCTCTGTCTTTCTCTTTCTTTCTTTCTCTACCCAACCAGTCAAAGCAGATGGCGTACACCTAAGGTGCGGTTCTGCTTGAGGTTTCTTCCCGCTAAAGGGGAGTTTTTCCTTGCTGCTGTCACCAAGTGCTGCTCATGAAGGAATGTTGGGTCTCTGTAAATTAAGGAGTTCGGTCTAGACCGACTCTATGTGAAAACTGCCCTGAAATAACTTCTGTTATGATTTGGCGCTATATAAATAAAACTGAATTGAAAAAAAATGGAATTGAAGACGTTCAGCTGTCATTACACATAGCTGTGGCTATGTTTTGTGTCCATATCATTAATTCATCACATGTACCTGTAAACCATCATCAGCTGTGATTTCTCATCATCATTATTAAACATTAGAAATGTAATCAATCAATAGTTTGTAGCTCATATATAATATAATATAACAGGGAAATAAAATGACGCATCCTATGTAAATTAAAAGAACGATAAAAGTTAAACACACAAAAGGAATTAATCAATATTCAGTTTATAAACACACCTGTTATTGTATGTGTGTTAATGTGTGTATGTATGACTGAACTGTTTTGTAATATGTAATGTGTTCTCAGGTCTCTCTTGTAGAAAGATCTTGATCTCAGTAAGACTTTCTGAATAAATAAAGCTTAACTACTACTTTAATGTTGTGAGTCACTCATTGTAGAAACAGGTCCTGCTAGTCTCGGTGAAGAAAAGAGTCAATGAGCCAATGAGCAGCAGTCATTGTTCTCTCTCAGTAAGTCCCGCCTCCTGGTCTGCTGAGTGTCATATGAGTTCTGCTGTCAGACTGACAAAACATTTTCACTTTGGACGAGACAAAGGAGAAGAGGCAAAATGGGGGACTGTTGGAGGTAAGAAAAAAAATCTATTTCTACTCTTAATAGTCCATGCCGTAGAAAGAGGAATGTTGAGTGTAGTGAAATACAACTTGCAGATTTTATTATTTGCATCATACAAACCGGATGAGAAACAGAAATAAAAGCTGCTTGTTATTTCTTAAGTGAGCTCAGCAGCTCTCTGTCTGTAAAGAACAACTTGAAGCAACATCAAGGGCAAATGTTTAGTTCATCAACATTTTGGATTCACACATCACAATTTGAATTAATGCCAAAACCACCCACACACCATTTCCCACAAATAAACACAGTACACAGTTTTTTAGAGCGAGGCAGGTTTGATCTGGTACAGTGAAAAAGTAATATTATTGTTTAGGTTTTAATCAGTTTTATTCAGTGTGAATTCCTTGTTCGTGGTTAATACAATTCACAATTTACATTATGCCAATTAAAGGGGCATTAAATATGTTACTTTACCAGCTGTTGTGTGTGTTCAATTATATATTTTTTATATAAACCTTATTCAAATCATAGTTCAGTCTGAGGTCACTAATCATCTTAATGAGAGCAGTTTCAGTGCTGTGTTTGTTCTAAAGCCCGACTGAAACTCCTTCAGAATATTATTTTCTTTGAGAAAGGAATTTTTTTGGGAGAGAAGGTTGGAGAAGGTTGGACACTGGTCTATAGTTAGTCAGTACATTACTATCTAGGTTTGGTTTCTTTAATAAAGGTTTAGCAACAGCTGTTTTGAAGGCACCTGGGAAGATGCCTGTTCTAACAGTTGTATTTATAATGTTCAGGACCTGACTTGAGACACTATTAAACACCCGCTTAAAAAATGCAGTAGGTATAGGATCAATGCAGGAGGTGGAGGAGTTACACTCTGTGACAGTTTTGCAAAGCTCACCTAATTGATACATGTAAATCTTCCCATGGTTACATTACAGTGTTTGTTGAGATCATCTGTGTTTACACCAGCGGCTCTAATTGAGGTTTTGTTGTTGTATAACAGTGCGAGCTCCTCACATTTTGCTGTTGAAGACTGTGGAGGGCTGGGGGCAGTGTTGAGCAGCTAATCAATAGCGGAGAACAGTACTCTAGAGTTTCCAGCGTTCTCTGTAATCATTTTAGAGAAGTATTCCTCTTTTGCCATGCGTACAGCTTGGTTATAGGCAGTCGTGGCTTCTCTGTATATGTCACAGTGAACTGTAAACTTAGTTTTCCTCCATTTTCTCTCAGCCTCTCACTTTCTATTGATCTCATTAACATTATTATTGTTTAACCATGGGGAGATTCTGTTGGTCGACCTCTTTTTGACTTTTAGTGGAGCAACAGTATTTACACAGATGACACCATTGAGATCTTCTACCATGTCATTTAGAGAGCTGTCATGTCTGTGTGGCTCGATTGATCTCATAAAAGCTTCAGCTTTCATCTAAAAGCCTCTTTTGAACTATAAGTTCCTTTTTAGTTCTAGTTAAGGTTTCTCAGTATCAAAGAGTACACAGTGATGGAGAGAGAGGTAATTCAGTTACTGAAACATTATCGATGTTTAACCCAGTTGCTATCACTAAGTCTAGAGTATTACTATGCTCCAATAATATGCTGAGTTAGTGCAAAACTGTCTAGTGAATATATGAGCTCTATAGTTTTAGAGTCGTTTCTTTTATTAAAATGGATATTCAGGTCTTCGTTTAGGATCAGGTAACACAGAGTGAGATCAGCTCCGAGAACTCCTGTATAAATATTGAGAAGTGTTTTTGTGGCCGGTATAATGTAACAAAGAGAACTGATTCTGCTTTATTCTGCTTCTTGTAAAGCACCTGTCTGACATTTGATGACAATGACTGACATATAGTTTCACTGTTGATTGTGTCATCACTTGATGAATACTTTACACTGTATAGGTAATGCAAATAACTGCAGCCATGTAAATAAACATGTCTAATGAGATGCTCTAAGCTAGAAATTCCTGTTTTTCTTTGCCCTTCTTTTCATTGACAGAAAGATAATGCACATAGATGTATTAATATGAAAATAGTTGATTGGTATAATTGATATGGTGTGTTTGCATTTATATATTGCTTACTGTGTGAGTAGAAATCAAGCTCGTGCACCTGTACACAATTTCAAATATGAGTTTTTGTCTTGTAAAAGTGCAGTCTTAAATATCTTGCCCCTCATATTTGAAGACAGTGTTGACTGCACGACATATGAGCAGAAATAACATATTTATACACTAAGTAATAATCACAACATTCTTAGACAATGAAGAGCTGTATGTAACACAAAGCAAGATGCAGGAGTTTCAGATTAAGAGGCAGAATTCAGAGTGCTTATTGCAACAGGAAAAAAGCTGTTCTTGAACCTGGTTGTTTTGGTGGAGAGAGACCTGTAGCACCTCCCAGAGGGCAGACGTCAGATATCATTTTACCAGCCTTATTGTTTAAGCCCTTATTGGGAATTGATTTAATTAACAGTCTAATACACATCAGACAAATCTTGATGGATAAGAGAAACAATGGGAGTGGGAGTAGAGATAGTGGTGGTTTCTTTTAGTTTGTATTGTATTACAAGCTTAGTGAAAACACACCAGCTCAGGTTAGCTGATAAAATAACATTAGCTCGAAAAGAAAAAAAGAACATTGAAGTCTACTTAACTTCGCATGAATTTCAGGACGGCTTCAACAATTCCAGTTCATTGTTTTTTATCATCGTTATGAAATTTATCTGATCTCTTCCCAACTCGTCTCTCCCTAAAATTTCCATCTCATTTGTATTTGTTGATAAAGGTGTCAATAGATTTTGTCATAGTTTTTGTCATCCTAAATTAGTTTTTTTAGTTATCTTCTGGTTTTTATCAATAAAGACTGTCATTGATGAAAGCTATGACAAAAATTACAAATTAATACTGCCACTGTGCCCACCAGACCAGGAAAGCATCCAGCTCATGGGAGTTACAGATTTTGTACCATCCAGTGTGACTAAATTTGCATCTGTCATCCTGGTAATGTAAAAATTGCAGATAATGTAAGAAAACAAAATTAAGAGTCTAGAACCAGGCCAGTGTAGCGGTCAACAGAACAGTGTCTTATAGGCTCAAACTGTTGCTACAGATTTAATAAAGCTTTTCTGCAAAATGTGAAAATAGCACTTTAGGTTGACAATCACTACACAGTATTCTCTGCTTCCAATATTGAATATTCTCTGCTGGGTATAGGCCTGGTAATACCTGCTAACTTGCTAACTTAACTCAGTCAACACAGGCGCTAAGAAACACAGTAAACAACACATTTTTGATTATTATCATTATTTGCAGTTATTACATTATAATTTTATATAACATCTTATTATTAATTTATGTATCTTCATACAGACCACACAGAAAATGTAAGACAGAAGAAGGTGTCAAATCCAGCTGCCAGCGATGTGAACAACAGGAACTTGAACACAAACAAAGGTTTGTTTCTAAGAATATTGGATTAATGGACCTAACAGACAGTTTGATAATCAGCCATCCAATCAGTCATGAATGTTCACAGAATCAATGTTTTTACTCATTAATCTTTGTTCTGAAGTGTTTTAACCAAACTTCCCATTTATGATGTTTTTAACACAGTATGACTGAGATGGAAACATTTTACAAAGAGAAACTGAACGAAGCAAGGTAAGTATTTTTCTGAATTTACTTTTAATGACACATGAAACAGGCTTTAATGGACCAGTATGTAGAATTTAGGTGGATCTATTGGAAGAAATGGAATAAAACATTCATAAGTATATTTTAATTAGTGTATAATCACCTGAAATAAGAATCACTGTGTTTACATTACCTTAGAATGAGCCTTTATATCTACATAATGAGCAGGTCCTGCCAGCTGCCATCTTGCACCGCCATGTTTCAACAGTAGCTCAGAACAAACAAACCAAACCCTGGCTCTAGAGAGGGCCTTTTGTGTTTTCTGTGAGTTTCATGGCCACTGTAGGTTCTCCTACATGCTTGGAAGGGGAGGGGAGGGGTATTCATTGGTTTCAATCTGCAACCTCACTGCTAGATGCCACTAAATTCTACACACTGGTCCTTTAAATTCACTGTAGTTTTTATTGATCCTGGTGATTCAGAGTGTTATATCATTGATGCAAACATTAATTCAGTTAATGTTTCATTATTTGTTGAATAATAGCATGAGGCTTTTTCACATGTTGCATTTTTACCCCACAGAGCTGCTCTGAAACAAAAAGAGGAAGAACTAAAGTCATTCAAAAACAGGTACTGTACATGCAAAGAGCTGAATCTACTTATTCTAATTAGCTTCACATGTTGACTTAGAAAGATTGAAAATCACATTTAATCTTTGTACAGAGTGGCAGGAGATGTGGCTGTTTCAATAAAGGCAGGAGACACAGAGAGCATGAACAACCCAGTTAGTAAAACCAGACTGACAGAGATGTATAACAAGCTGAGAGTGCAGCAGTGGCCTAAGATCAAAGATCATCTGAAATCAAGTGATGACAGGTCAGGGTCTACCAAAGCTCTGATTCAGGTACAGTGCAGTCTGTTGAAGTGACATCACTCTGTAGTCTACTTACTCAGTTCCTGTTCAATTTCACAAACTTGGAATTCAAGTTCCTTTGGTTGTTCTGTGTATTTACGTGGCTAAAATTTAAACTGATAATTATAGAAAGTGTTTGAAGATGCATCAAACCAAATGGAGCAAAAGAAGAAGCAGATAGATGAAGTGTTTGGACTGATTGAGCCCAGCAGTGGACGGACACCTCAGAAGGTATTGGACTGGAAGACTTTTGTCTAAAACTGGATCATTAAGCTTGTGCTACTGTTCTTGTGTAAGCAGCATTTTTCTTTTGTTCCAGGTTAAAGAGTACAGACAATTAGCAATTCAGAACCTTCAAATGGCTCTGTTCCACAGCAAGAAAGAAGATGTTCTGAAGGTATGTTTGATAGATGTTACATCTTCTGAAACAAGACAGTACACAAGTACATCTGTAGATAAAATGGAACAATGAGATGTCTGATCTTTAACTTGCAGGACTCAACATTTAAAGTTACACTTTCTCCCATACAGACTTATTTCTCTGAATATGAAAATCAAGTCCCCCAGCATGTGGATTTCACACATCTGGCCTCTGAGTGCTACTGGTTGGGTTGTTTGATGGCTTTAAACAATCCTCCTCTTCAGCCGGACTGGAAGAATCACCGTCCTGGGATGGACGCTTGGGACATTTTCCCACGTGACATCACACCTGCTGCTGACAAGTAAAAAGAAAATTCAGCAAAGAAGCAGGAAATCTTTATGATTTTAGAGGCTCAGTGTGTTTGTCAGGGATCACATTTTACTGCAACATTAACCAAAACCTGCAATGTTTTATTTTATTGCTTGGTGTAATGATTTGTATTCAGAAGGTAACCACACCAAAATACAGTTTCTTGTTTATTACTCATCACACATAAGCCCAGTATTAAAGCTGGGTCTGACTCTGGCCTTCAAAGTCTCTTACAAGAGATGTTTTAGCTTGCAGGTGTTTAGGAATTTGTGGACCTGTTTCTTCAAGACCCTGTGCTTTAATGTTGTTAGACCCCATTTTAGCAACCCATCTTATTACTTACAGAACTGCAGCAACGACTGAGGATCATAAGCGAAGGGGTAGAAGGAAAAAGGTTTATACTTACAGATCAGAAGAGAAGGGTGAGAGCAATAAACATTATTGAGTGTGGTAGAATCGTGAGAGGTAGTTCCTGTGAATTAAATAAAGCAGCATCAATTCACACAATACAACATACGATTCATACATTCAGTGCAACTGGTAACCCTTGTGGGTTTAGGTTTAGACTGAGGACAGGCAGCTGTGATGGCTGTGGGATTTCCACACTCAAAGTGTGTACCCCTCTCCCTCCTTTTTCTCTGAGTGTGACATCTTTACTGCACTCAAAGCAAGGGTGAGCCTATTTCTCAGCACTTTGTTTATATTTATATCAAAAACAGCTCACTAAACAGTCCCTGCCATTCACATGTTAAGCCAATTATTCTTTTAAATACAGCTTACCAATATGGTTTTTTACTATACTGTCAAGAAACACACAGGCTAAGACAAAGAAAGGGAAAACAATTCTTTTACTTACCCAGTGTCTGTCTCTTTTGGCATCCTGCCGACAACGCCAAATCTAATAGGGAAAATCTTGTATTTGTTGAATAATTGTTGAAGAGACTCCACAGGCTCCAGCTTATGCTTACTTGAACATATGAAGTCTGTTCAAAACAAATATCTGAGCTCAGAGAAGCATTTGGCACAGTGTACACATGGATACTTTCTTACCAAAACCTTAGCACAAACAGGAAAACATTAACTTCTTATAGAGTTGCTCAGGTCACACCACCAGGGACGGGAGAAACAAGAACACTTGGTGTCAGAATGAACTAATTGGAAAATAATGTAGGCAGCTGTTGTTACCCATCCAAGGCTACCAACTTATCTCCCAGCCTGGCGCTGTGAAGCTAAAACATCTCTTGTACGAGACGTTGGAGGACAGAGTGAGGCCCTGTAGATGAAAGACTTAGCTCATGAGTTGAACATTTCCATAAATTGAACATTGAACATCTCTCCTTCACAAATGAGCATTTTGTCTCTCACGTTCTTACTGTAACACACCAGTAACATTAAGATGTCTTTAACGATGTCTTTGGAGAGACACCGTCGTAACAACAGATTTATTTCTCCTCTGTGGCGATAAATAAAACAAGATTCAGCTGTGAAGGGAAGCTAACTTAGGGGAGATATGATCATGCTTTCATGATTTCTTAAAAGTCTGGCGGCTGCATTTTGGACACCCTGAAGCCGTGCAGTCATGTTTTGGCCAAGGCATGTAAACACAGCATTACAATAATCCAGACGAGAAGTGATCAAAGCATGAATAACTCTTTGAAGATCATTAAAAGACATAAAAGATCTAATTCTAGAGAAATTTCTCAAGTGGAAGAAACATAACTGAGCTAGCCTCTTAACATGAGACTCCAGAGTGAGCTTCTGATCCAAAATAACTCCAAGGTTTTTAACAGTGGGTACAGCATGCTGAGCTAGAGAGCCAAGAGCAGGCAGAACTTGGCCATCAGTGTGCTCAGGGTTCATAATGAGGATTTCTGTTTTGGAGGAATTAAGCTGAAGAGATTTTTCTACTATCCGATCCTTAACCGCAGCTAGGCAATAATGTAGGGACGATAACTAAGCTGATTCAGATGGTTTGCAGGATAAATACAGTTGAGTATCATCAGCATAGCAATGAAATGAAATATCATGCTGTTTGATAATGTGGCCCAAAGGGAGTAAATGTAGAGAAATTAAACTGGTCCTAGAATGGAGCCCTGTGGCACCCCATACGTAGACGATGCTTGAGAGGAGGTAAAACATCAGCAGACACAACAAATCTTCTGTCAGAAAAGTATGAAGAGAACCACTAGAGGGCAGTCCCAGAGATACAAAACCATGTTCTTAACCTTTTATTTGAGGTTATTCCGTCTTCAATATTTCAATACAAATTATGTTTGCATATTATACACCATATTTCTTAATAAACAAGTCCCAAACCTTTAACATGAGTTATGGGGGCTCCCTCAAAGGGGCTCATTGTGTAGGCTAGGCCCCCGGGGTACCACTACTACTATGGGTATAGGCCTGGTAATACCTGCTAACTCGTTAACATACACGGTCAACACAGGCGCTAAGAAACACAGTAAACAACACATTTTTCATACATTATTTAAAGTTAGTAGATTATCTGTCAATCTAACATTTCTATTGTTTTTATTATTATTATTTATACAAATCCAGGTGCCAGCGATGTGAACAACAGGAACTTGAACACAAACAAAGGTTTGTTTCTAAGAATATTGGATTAATGGACCTAACAGACAGTTTGATAATCAGCCATCCAATCAGTCATGAATGTTCACAGAATCAATGTTTTTACTCATTAATCTTTGTTCTGAAGTGTTTTAACCAAACTACCCATTTATGATGTTTTTAACACAGTATGACTGAGATGGAAACATTTTACAAAGAGAAACTGAACGAAGCAACGTAAGTATTTTTCTGAATTTACTTTTAACGACACATAAAACAGGCTTTAAAGGACCAGTATGTAGAATTTAGGTGGATCTATTGGCAGAAATGGAATAAAATATTCATAAGTATGTTTTAATTAGTGTATAATCACCTGAAATAAGAATCATTGTGTTTACATTACCTTAGAATGAGCCTTTATATCTACATAGGGGGCGGGTCCTCTTCCACAGAGCCTGCCATCTTGCACCGCCATGTTTCAACAGTAGCTCAGAACAAACAAACCAAACACTAGCTCTAGAGAGGGCCTTTGTGTTTTCTGTGAGTTTCATGGCCACCGTAGGTTCTCCTACATGCTTGGAAGGGGAGGGGTATTCATTGGTTTCAATCTGCAACCTCACTGCTAGATGCCACTAAATTCTACACACTGGTCCTTTAAATTCACTGTAGTTTTTATTGATCCTGGTGATTCAGGGTGCTATATCATTGATGCAAACATTAATTGAGTTGATGCTTCATTATTTGTTGAATAATAGCATGAGGCTTTTTCACATGCTGCATTTTTACCCCACAGAGCTGCTCTGAAACAAAAAGAGGAAGAACTAAAGTCATTCAAAAACAGGTACTGTAAATGCAAAGAGATGAATCTACTTATTCTAATTAGCTTCACATGTTGACTTAGAAAGATTGAAAATCACATTTAATCTTTGTACAGAGTGGCAGGAGATGTGGCTGTTTCAATAAAGGCAGGAGACACGGAGAGCATGAACAACCCAGTTAGTAAAACCAGACTGACAGAGATGTATAACAAGCTGAGAGTGCAGCAGTGGCCTAAGATCAAAGATCATCTGAAATCAAGTGATGACAGGTCAGGGTCTACCAAAGCTCTGATTCAGGTACAGTGCAGTTTGTTGAAGTGACATCACTCTGTAATCTACTTACTTAGTTCCTGTTCAATTTCACAAACTTGGAATTCAAGTTTCTTTGGTTGTTCTGTGTATTTACGTGGCTAAAATTTAAACTGATAATTATAGAAAGTGTTTGAAGATGCATCAAACCAAATGGAGCAAAAGAAGAAGCAGATAGATGAAGTGTTTGGACTGATTGAGCCCAGCAGTGGATGGACACCTCAGAAGGTATTGGACTGGAAGACTTTTGTCTAAAACTGGATCATTAAGCTTGTGCTACTGTTCTTGTGTAAGCAGCATTTTTCTTTTGTTCCAGGTTAAAGAGTACAGACAATTAGCAATTCAGAACCTTCAAATGGCTCTGTTCCACAGCAAGAAAGAAGATGTTCTGAAGGTATGTTTGATAGATGTTACATCTTCTGAAACAAGACAGTACACAAGTACATCTGTAGATAAAATGGAACAATGAGATGTCTGATCTTTAACTTGCAGGACTCAACATTTAAAGTTACACTTTCTCCCATACAGACTTATTTCTCTGAATATGAAAATCAAGTCCCCCAGCATGTGGATTTCACACATCTGGCCTCTGAGTGCTACTGGTTGGGTTGTTTGATGGCTTTAAACAATCCTCCTCTTCAGCCGGACTGGAAGAATCACCGTCCTGGGATGGACGCTTGGGACATTTTCCCACGTGACATCACATCTGCTGCTGACAAGTAAAAAGAAAATTCAGCAAAGAAGCAGGAAATCTTTATGATTTTAGAGGCTCAGTGTGTTTGTCAGGGATCACATTTTACTGCAACATTAACCAAAACCTGCAATGTTTTATTTTATTGCTTGGTGTAATGATTTGTATTCAGAAGGTAACCACACCAAAATACAGTTTCTTGTTTATTACTCATCACACATAAGCCCAGTATTAAAGCTGGGTCTGACTCTGGCCTTCAAAGTCTCTTACAAGAGATGTTTTAGCTTGCAGGTGTTTAGGAATTTGTGGACCTGTTTCTTCAAGACCCTGTGCTTTAATGTTGTTAGACCCCATTTTAGCAACCCATCTTATTACTTACAGAACTGCAGCAACGACTGAGGATCATAAGCGAAGGGGTAGAAGGAAAAAGGTTTATACTTACAGATCAGAAGAGAAGGGTGAGAGCAATAAACATTATTGAGTGTGGTAGAATCGTGAGAGGTAGTTCCTGTGAATTAAATAAAGCAGCATCAATTCACACAATACAACATACGATTCATACATTCAGTGCAACTGGTAACCCTTGTGGGTTTAGGTTTAGACTGAGGACAGGCAGCTGTGATGGCTGTGGGATTTCCACACTCAAAGTGTGTACCCCTCTCCCTCCTTTTTCTCTGAGTGTGACATCTTTACTGCACTCAAAGCAAGGGTGAGCCTATTTCTCAGCACTTTGTTTATATTTATATCAAAAACAGCTCACTAAACAGTCCCTGCCATTCACATGTTAAGCCAATTATTCTTTTAAATACAGCTTACCAATATGGTTTTTTACTATACTGTCAAGAAACACACAGGCTAAGACAAAGAAAGGGAAAACAATTCTTTTACTTACCCAGTGTCTGTCTCTTTTGGCATCCTGCCGACAACGCCAAATCTAATAGGGAAAATCTTGTATTTGTTGAATAATTGTTGAAGAGACTCCACAGGCTCCAGCTTATGCTTACTTGAACATATGAAGTCTGTTCAAAACAAATATCTGAGCTCAGAGAAGCATTTGGCACAGTGTACACATGGATACTTTCTTACCAAAACCTTAGCACAAACAGGAAAACATTAACTTCTTATAGAGTTGCTCAGGTCACACCACCAGGGACGGGAGAAACAAGAACACTTGGTGTCAGAATGAACTAATTGGAAAATAATGTAGGCAGCTGTTGTTACCCATCCAAGGCTACCAACTTATCTCCCAGCCTGGCGCTGTGAAGCTAAAACATCTCTTGTACGAGACGTTGGAGGACAGAGTGAGGCCCTGTAGATGAAAGACTTAGCTCATGAGTTGAACATTTCCATAAATTGAACATTGAACATCTCTCCTTCACAAATGAGCATTTTGTCTCTCACGTTCTTACTGTAACACACCAGTAACATTAAGATGTCTTTAACGATGTCTTTGGAGAGACACCGTCGTAACAACAGATTTATTTCTCCTCTGTGGCGATAAATAAAACAAGATTCAGCTGTGAAGGGAAGCTAACTTAGGGGAGATATGATCATGCTTTCATGATTTCTTAAAAGTCTGGCGGCTGCATTTTGGACACCCTGAAGCCGTGCAGTCATGTTTTGGCCAAGGCATGTAAACACAGCATTACAATAATCCAGACGAGAAGTGATCAAAGCATGAATAACTCTTTGAAGATCATTAAAAGACATAAAAGATCTAATTCTAGAGATATTTCTCAAGTGGAAGAAGCATGACTGAGCTAGCCTCTTAACATGAGACTCCAGAGTGAGCTTCTGATCCAAAATAACTCCAAGGTTTTTAACAGTGGGTACAGCATGCTGAGCTAGAGAGCCAAGAGCAGGCAGAACTTGGCCATCAGTGTGCTCAGGGTTCATAATGAGGATTTCTGTTTTGGAGGAATTAAGCTGCAGTAAATTTTCTACCATCCGATCCTTAACCGCAGCTAGGCAATAATGTAGGGACGATAACTAAGCTGATTCAGATGGTTTGCAGGATAAATACAGTTGAGTATCATCAGCATAGCAATGAAATGAAATATCATGCTGTTTGATAATGTGGCCCAAAGGGAGTAAATGTAGAGGAATTAAACTGGTCCTAGAATGGAGCCCTGTGGCACCCCATACGTAGACGATGCTTGAGAGGAGGTAAAACATCAGCAGACACAACAAATCTTCTGTCAGAAAAGTATGAAGGGAACCACTAGAGGGCAGTCCCAGAGATACCAAACCATGTTCTTAACCTTTTATTTGAGGTTATTCTGTCTTCAGTATTTCAATACAAATTATGTTTGCATATTATACACCATATTTCTTAAAAAACAAGTCCCAAACCTTTAACATGAGTTATGGGGACTCCCTCAAAGGGGCTCATTGTGTAGGCTAGGCCCCCGGGGTACCACTACTACAATGGGTATAGGCCTGGTAATACCTGCTAACTCGTTAACTTAACACGGTCGACACAGGCGCTAAGAAACACAGTAAACAACACATTTTTCATACATTATTTAAAGTTAGTAGATTATCTGTCAATCTAACATTTCTATTGTTTTTATTATTATTATTTATACAAATCCAGGTGCCAGCGGTGTGAACAACAGGAACTTGAACACAAAAAAAGGTTTGTTTCTAAAAATATTGGATTAATGGACCTAACAGACAGTTTGATAATCAGCCATCCAATCAGTCATGAATGTTCACAGAATCAATGTTTTTACTCATTAATCTTTGTTCTGAAGTGTTTTAACCAAACTACCCATTTATGATGTTTTTAACACAGTATGACTGAGATGGAAACTTCTTATAAAAAGAAACTTAATGAGGCAACGTAAGTATTTTTCTGAATTTACTTTTAATGACACAGGAAACAGGCTTTAAATGACCAGTATGTAGAATTTAGGTGGATCTATTGGCAGAAATGGAATAAAATATTCATAAGTATGTTTTAATTAGTGTATAATCACCTGAAATAAGAATCATTGTGTTTACATTACCTTAGAATGAGCCTTTATATCTACATAGGGGGCGGGTCCTCTTCCACAGAGCCTGCCATCTTGCACCGCCATGTTTCAACAGTAGCTCAGAACAAACAAACCAAACCCTGACTCTAGAGAGGGCCTTTGTGTTTTCTGTGAGTTTCATGGCCACCGTAGGTTCTCCTACATGCTTGGAAGGGGAGGGGAGGGGTATTCATTGGTTTCAATCTGCAACCTCACTGCTAGATGCCACTAAATTCTACACACTGGTCCTTTAAATTCACTGTAGTTTTTATTGATCCTGGTGATTCAGGGTGTTACATCATTGATGCAAACATTAATTCAGTTGATGCTTCATTATTTGTTGAATAATAGCATGAGGCTTTTTCACATGTTGCATTTTTACCCCACAGAACTGCTCTGAAACAAAAAGAGGAAGAACTAAAGTCATCCAAAAACAGGTACTGTACATGCAAAGAGCTGAATCTACTTATTCTAATTTGCTTCACATGTTGACTTAGAAAGATTGAAAATCACATTTAATCTTTGTACAGAGTGGCAGGAGATGTGGCTGTTTCAATAAAGGCAGGAGACACAGAGAGCATGAACAACCCAGTTAGTAAAACCAGACTGACAGAGATGTATAACAAGCTGAGAGTGCAGCAGTGGCCTAAGATCAAAGATCATCTGAAATCAAATGATGACAGGTCAGGGTCTACCAAAGCTCTGATTCAGGTACAGTGCAGTCTGTTGAAGTGACATCACTCTGTAGTCTACTTACTCAGTTCCTGTTCAATTTCACAAACTTGGAATTCAAGTTCCTTTGGTTGTTCTGTGTATTTACGTGGCTAAAATTTAAACTGATAATTATAGAAAGTGTTTGAAGATGTATCAAACCAAATGGAGCAAAAGAAGAAGCAGATAGATGAAGTGTTTGGACTGATTGAGCCCAGCAGTGGATGGACACCTCAGCAGGTATTGGACTGGAAGACTTTTGTCTAAAACTGGATCATTAAGCTTGTGCTACTGTTCTTGTGTAAGCAGCATTTTTCTTTTGTTCCAGGTTAAAGAGTACAGACAATTAGCAATTCAGAACCTTCAAATGGTTCTGTTCTACAGCAAGAAAGATGTTCTGAAGGTATGTTTGATAGATGTTACATCTTCTGAAACAAGACAGTACACAAGTACATCTGTAGATAAAATGGAACAATGAGATGTCTGATCTTTAACTTGCAGGACTCAACATTTAAAGTTACACTTTCTCCCATACAGACTTATTTCTCTGAATATGAAAATCAAGTCCCCCAGCATGTGGATTTCACACATCTGGCCTCTGAGTGCTACTGGTTGGGTTGTTTGATGGCTTTAAACAATCCTCCTCTTCAGCCGGACTGGAAGAATCACCGTCCTGGGATGGACGCTTGGGACATTTTCCCACGTGACATCACATCTGCTGCTGACAAGTAAAAAGAAAATTCAGCAAAGAAGCAGGAAATCTTTATGATTTTAGAGGCTCAGTGTGTTTGTCAGGGATCACATTTTACTGCAACATTAACCAAAACCTGCAATGTTTTATTTTATTGCTTGGTGTAATGATTTGTATTCAGAAGGTAACCACACCAAAATACAGTTTCTTGTTTATTACTCATCACACATAAGCCCAGTATAAAGGCTGATTGAAAATGTGGCCTCTGACTTCAGAAACTCATGACCTGCTTGCATTTTTAAATCTCACATTTTTAAGTTTCACACTGAGCAGGTTCAGATCTTGAGCAGCAGAGTTGATCTAAATGTTTCAATAGTTTATGCTTTCTATTCATTATTTCTCATTTTAGAGCAGCTTTTGTCCTGTTATTTTCCCGAGCAGTGGCTCTGAACTGTGGTCAGAGACCTTTGGATCTAGATTAACTTACTTACTGTAACATACTGGTAACATTAAGAAGTCTTTAACAATGCTGTAACAACACATTTATTTCTCATCTGTGGTGATAAACACAACACAAGGATCAGCTGTTTTTGTCCTGTTATGTTCCCAGAGCAGTGGCTCTGAACTGTGGTGGGAGACATGGCCATCTGATTATGTGTTAAAATGGGGGAGCAAACTTGGAAAGATACATATTTGGCAGGAAGGTCTGGGGGTCCTCCCCTAGAGGAAAACTTTCATTTTAAAATTAAAGTTTTTTAAACAAACTTCCTGCATTTCTACACCACCAAATCGCTCACTAAATCAAGATACAGCCACCTACACTAGTCTAGATTAGTTAGATTGAGGCTGCTATAAAAACCAAGAATACATCAAGACTTTATAATTTGGTGGATCGGGACAGGAAATGATTATGAGAAGAATGGCTATTTCATATTTGAAATTATAGTTATAAAAACATTATGTAGCCTAAAATGTTAGTAGGTTGCAGGCTACTAGGCAATCTTTTAGGTTAAACAAGGACAAATAATTTATATAAATGAAATAGTCTCACAAAACATCATAGTATGATAATTAAACCTGGTTAAACAATGTTAAACCTGGGGGTTGCTGTTCTCAATACTCACAAGGCATCTTCAAAGTCTAACAATTGCAACAAAGCACAAATGATATGGACTCACAACAACTATCTAATTCCAATCCCACCAGTTTATTTTACGCACAGGTTCTAGTGGGAGCTATTAGCATCACTAGCAGATGTAGTTGTAATGTTATATAGGAATGAATAATGAGAACTTCAAAAGCAGATTATTTTAACCAACATTATCTCAAGTCAAGAACTATTTTAATGCACAACTCAGAAGGTGATTTTTGCTTAAAAGACTTAAAAGGGCCATTTAGTTTGAGGACTAGACCTTACTGTAAACCCTTAGAGAAAACTTATACCTCTCATTTAGCCTGTATGAGAAAATGAGAGAATAATCATGATAATGAAAGCACAGCACAGAGCAGCTGGATGAAAGGAGAGGTTAGTACACGGAGCGATGCATCCTCGTTAAAAATAATTCCACCCAAAGTCTGACTAAAACTAAAACCAAAGCATAGTAGAGTAGTCTGTAGAAGTTTAAATAAGTCAGTTTCCTCTGCTGAACATTTGACTGTTAATTCAGACACTTAAACGCTGTGAGAAAAGCTCACCTCTCTGTCTGTCTGCTCAATCAATCAGCGACAGGTTGGACTAAACCAACTCAAAGGGTCCAAAAATATGTGATTTTTTTTATTACTTGTTTTTTGTCAGTTGCTGAAAATAGTGAAAATGATATAAACTACTTTAATATAATCTCGGTGCAGGGAATGTATGATGATAAGTTTATTTTAAAAAAGATAAAAAGTGGGGTAGGAAAACCATAACTTTGCTCCCCCTAAATTGATAATTGGGATGCATTTACTCCACTTGCTCCATTGCTCAGGTGCCTATGGTCATGAGCTTGTTCTCTGTTTTCAGTGTAATTATCTTGATGATTAAACTGCTTTTGTTAACTCTGCTGTTTTATATTGTCGTGTTGTTTTGATGACATAATATCACATGGTCCTGTTAAGATGTGATTTACAATACTGCAAGAATTATTATCGTTAGTGGGAAAGGTTGTTGGTTTATAACCTCTAACAGTGACCAATCAGAGGATGACGAGACCTTAAAGGTTCATATTCTGCTTTTAGTAGTTTTCTGGTATTTATATCCTGTTCTCATGTCGGATGTTAAAAATGTTTTTTTGTTTTCTTTTTACTTTCCTGACGAGATGACGTCGGCTCGTCACATGTCCATAAACCTGCGTCTGTTCTGTGATGTTTGTTTCTGAGGTCGTTCATGTTGACGGCTCTCATATTTCAGATCTGATTCAAGTTTCCGTTTGGAGTAAAGACGGAGAAAAAGAAGTGAAATCCTGCTACTCTAGTTTGTTTGTTTGTTTGTTTATAATTGTTCATTGAATTCAGACTTGAGTTGTGTTGAAGTGTTACAGAAATATTACCTCCACACAAAAACTATATTAAAATCTAGACTTGTTATAGTTAATATTACGCTTACATGATGCATCTTCATTAATAAAGACCGGGCAGGTGGTATCACAGAACAGCAGGAAGGTTTCTCTGTACCTGATGAGTGTTTGATGATAACTGAACCTGCCTTCTTTATCACAGAATATACACTAAATATTGTCAGCGAGGAAAATAATTAAAAAAAGGTTTTCTACATTTAAAAAGGAGGAAAATCTGGAGTTTAAGAGGTTGAAACAAGAATGACGTCGGCGTCACTGTGACATCAAAGTGCTTCAGTTTTGTGGGTTTGAACCTTTTTTAGTAACCGACTGTCAGATAAAACCACATAACGCAGCAGCGCAGCGTCATAATACGAGATGATAATGAGTTTAGTGATGAAAGCTGCAGTAAGAGGAGACAAACTGAAGCGCTCTAGACAACGGAAGCTGGAATTTCACTTGTGCATCGATAGAGAGATAACTATTAATCCTCAGAGGGGAAACTAGTCTGTTCGTCCGTGCAAAATCACAAAGAATAGAGTCAAAAATTTAAAAAAATAAACAAAAATAAAAAATAAAGTAACATTATGTGAACAACAGAATGCAAAAGTCACTGTTGGAGTGAAATAATCAGCTAAATTTAGCAGCGTCTATCAAGACAAGTTCAAACGTTTTGTATTTCCTCCATCGCACATCAGTCATCGGAGGCCTTCACAGCAATAAATAACAACCCAACAAGTGTTACAGCCGGTAATGATGTGTAGAAACCTGCAGACCGACACCAGCACAAACCCATCACCAAGAAAAACACAACCGAAGCGTAAAGTCATGAATCAGGGCGGCAGAAAACCCTGATGGATGATTTAATATTTAACTTACCTCAGACCCGCCATCTCTGTGTGTCACTGATCACAAAAGAAGAGACGCAGAGAGTCGAGGCCTCACTGTTAGAGGAAGTATGATTCATCACGTGGTTTCTTCAGACCAGCCGTCTCACACTACACTGCTGCAACCTTACCATTTCCTGAAAAAAGCAGTTTGTCACTTCTGTCAGTTCATGTACAAACATCTGCAGAGAGCGACTGCATGGGGCAACTTTCTTCTTCTGCTATTTACAGACCAGTTTTAGAAAGAGGCGTCGCTGTCAGTGCCAGTTTAATATTAAAGGTCACATATTGTGCAAAATGCACTTTTTACTGTCCTGTCAACATAAACATTAGTCCCCGGTGGGTCTAGAGACCCCAAACTATGAGGAATAATCCATCCTCTCTCTTTTTCTCCTGCTCCATCTTTCAGTAAATGATTAAATTTGGCTCCCTTTATGTGGAGCCAATTCCAGACCCCTTGATAACATCATAAAGGGATCTGTTGAGAATAGACCTTCCCCCAGCTAGTCTTGCAATACCAGAAATTGGGATGCAGAGATCTTCAGTTGGCTGATCGTCTGGGGATTTCTAAATGCTCAGTAGTTGCTTGAACAGCAGCTACCAAACCTACACCCCGTACATTTTGTCAAGGACACGCCTCACCAGAAATGATGCTCTCCTCCCCTTCTCCTTCATAGTGAACTTTATGTCACTGCCCCAATATGAAGGGCCGCCCTACAGACTTTGGATTGGTTCTGCAATGCAAGTGTTTTTTAAAACTCTCTAATTGTTTCCAACAACGAAACAGCGAAAGCTGGAAGATTGTCCTCAGTCTCTAGTTGAGCGAAGCGTTTAGAGATTGAGTGTACCCCCCAGCAGGCTGACAGTCCCCGTTGGATGGCGGGATGACGGCCTGCAGGACTAACCCACTAACCCACTGCCTGACAGAGGTTTGAGAGTGGCTGTCACAGCTGTCAATCATGATGTCACACCCCCTTTTTATATCATCAAATAACTAAGTTAAAGCAAACTTATCAGAAAAATGAGCACTTGGACAAACATCAGCGGGATAAAAACGACCTAAAATGACAGAAACCATCTTTGGGAAAAACTTATTGGACGTTTACTTAGATTTTTTTAGTTTGGCTCATGTCCCGCCCGCTAACATGGAGGAGGCGGGACTTATGACCTTTACTGCAACCAGCCACCAGGGGGCGATCAAGATGTTTTGACTTCACTTTTGAGGAGCCATGTCATGTCATCCAGATTTAAGACACTTTGTGCTTTTGTGTAGACCAGCCTACAGATTCAAAGCAAAAATCTGTGAAACTCAGTGCTCTAAATTCCCACACTGTGTGTGATACTGAAGTTACAAGACCCTGTTTTTACAGCTGAATCCGAAGTTGTCAGTCAGATGGTAGATGGAGTCCGACAGAACGTATTTCTGAACTCCAGGTCACCTGATTACGCTTGTGGATGATATTATTGGTTAAGAATCTCCCTTCAAAAATGTGTTTTGATTCCCATGTCAATCTGCAGTAGATGACAAAAGCAAACTGAAAAGGGCAAAACTTAACATAAATGAAAGATGTTTTGTGATTTTGGAGAGGTCTGTGTGCCAACTGAAGCCACACAAGTTGCCCTGAGTCTGTGTGTGCGATAAGAGGTGGTCTGAGCAGGTTTTACCATATATGCAATTTTGCTTAATCTGCATAAGCACAGCCTCAGCTGCGTCTCTCCTCCCACGTCAGCGCAAGTGTGTCTGTTTGGTGCCCGAAAATCACTAAACTGGCAAAGACGCACAAAAACAGACTTGCAAAATTGCATAAAGACTGAGTTTACACTGGCGTCGGCAGGGAAGTAGGGTGTAAACACTGTAACACTGTACATGTAAACACTTTGTGTTGGTACGAGAGTAGTTGTGTCCAGAACGATCAAACCATTTCTTTAATGCCTGGCATGTTGGTAAAAGTTTGTATCCTGATGTTTGTAGTTTAGTTTAGGTTGTGAAATGTGAACATGCTAGTATGGAGCAGAAAAGGAGCAAAACTGTGCACAGCTTTCAGAGGCGTGAACACGTCCACCCATTTCTAAATGTTATCAGCCCATTAAATGGCCATTATCAGTTGTTGTCACTACCATTATAATGCTTCAGACAAACTGTACCTACCTGTAGACCAGAAGATGCACATCATCTATTATTATCCTTGATAAACAGTAAGTAACCTAGAATCCCGCCACCAGATTCACAACCAGTTCCAGAAGCCCGGCGATGGAAGCGTTTTTTTTCTCACGCTCTACTGCACAACTCATCAGGTAAGAGGACTTAAGAGATATATTTACAGTTATGTGTAAACATAACATCCTTTAGGTATGGAAAACTATGATACCCATATGATGTATTTCTTTACTTTTATCCAGCATTATCTTTGCCTGTTTAGAGCTGATTGACGAGTTATTTTGCTTGCATGTTAGCTCAGTCTTCTGTAACATTAAGTTGAGTATAAAATATGCATAATGTTATTCACTTGCCTATATCATTATCTCAATCCTCTGAGGAATATAATAATATTTAGGTTAGACATTTAATACTGAAAACAGCGGACCAAATATACAACAGTTATCTCACATATATTTACATATTTGCTGTAACTGCAGTCTGTTTGTTGGAGAGCATAACTACAAGTTGGATGAACAGTCTGCGGTTTGTTTTAGTAGCTGACATTATACATTTAACTATTATTTTACAGAATCCTTCATTTGATTGTCTCAATATTCTGCAAGGAAAAATGTCTCAGTTTAGGCCTGTGTGTCTTTCAGTCTATCTGTAAAGCTGTTTATTCCTCTATTTTTCTGTGCTTTTCACTCTTATTTTTGTGTCATGAACAAAGGAACAGTGTGCGCTTCAAGACCAACAAGATAAAAGTCATATATATGGAAGACAATTGGTGGTGATGTTTATCTTTGAGAAACAGCTCTTCCCATCCCAGCATAAGTCGGATTGACTCACCTGTCCCTGCCACATCAGCCACACCTCTGGAAAACATAGATGAAGCACCCAGCAGCAGTTCTATTGCAGAGACTTCATACAATAAAGCAAAGAGAAAAGAGCTCAGTGTGGGATTCACTGAAGGGTGAAATGCTGTGGGTCTCATTTGAATTCTCAGCACCATCCACAAATCTTTGCGTTATTTGTAAAGAACATGCCAAGTATTGGTGCCTTTAATGCAGCAGGATTAGTGTGTTTTATGAAACTTGACATGATTAATTAATTCAGTCTGATTTTTTTTTTTTTTAGTGTTGATCCAAACTAGACCTTTTTTCTGTAGAAACCCCACTATGAAACATCCTCCCTTGGATTTGTCCTGTATTTAACAGAGGACCACAAGGCCAGCACATTTTGTAATTTGCTAATTTTACACAGCTCATTAAAGTGCTTTATATCCATGTGATAGGTATTTTGTGTATATTCAGATCTGCAATCAGATTTAGATGGATCATGTGATATATAGGCCACAACCATTTCTGCTAATCATTGTTTTGCATATTTACAAAATATGTAAAACTCACTTTTTCATACTAGTCCCTGTTTTTTAAGTAAGAGTGACAAAAATTAACTAACCATGTAAACCAAATGATAAGGGGCTCAAAAAGTTTTCACATTGATCAAATATATGATGCTATCTAGTGTATGCATTTGACTCAACAATCAGCCAAATAGTGTCGCTGTGAGATTTTACACTAAATATTATGTGTTTATTGTTACGTCCCTGGTCTAAGGGAATCCTGGACACAACATGCGTAGAGCCTCGCTCTTCCATTTATCTATAAAAAGAGTCTGAGTCAGAGCAGGAAAAGTGTTAATAAGTTAACACAATAAAGTTTTTATTCAGTGTTGTCCATTAATTCATCGTTTATCAGACTTACATTTCCTTAATGATGATAAAGTGGAATCTGACTGTGTATCAGGCTGCAGCCACATTTTAAATATATTTGTTCAGCTTTAATCTGACGGACAAAACACAGAAAGCAGCGACTGAAGATCAACTCAAGGTTTGGTTGAAGAAAACCTGCCAGCGAGCAGGTTAACTTCACAGAGTCGGTTACCATGGTAACTGGTAAGTCAGGCTCAGTTACCATGGTAACTGACTCAAAGTTTAAGCAACCTCTCGTTCTGAAACTGAAAACCCAGAGTTTCTCTCATCTCAGAATGAACAAACTCAGAGTTTTCACTAAACTCACTTTCTGAAACAGGATCTGTTAATACAGGAACAAAACAAATAAATGACCAAGAGTCATAACATTATTTAGGATATATTAATGTATTTTGTTGTGTCATGACACCGACTCTTTGTGCAGGCAAAGTTACTCCTCCAGAGGGCAGCAACAGACCACAGACTGGTTGGAAATGGGAGGTGAGATCCATAAAAACTGCCCTTCATGCTATTTTGAACTCTCCGAGAACAACAGGAAGTTGTTCTCTTTGAGATAGAAGGAATCTGTGTTCTGTTATTACAGTAACCCTAAACCTGCTGCTCATGGGGCAACTAGATCCCACACTACTCCAGGGTGTCCACCACCAGTCTGAGCTGCTCAGCCAACAATGATGAAGGGCCTGTCAAGTCCTACAGACCAGTTTGGGTCTCACCTCCTAAGACACCATCTGCCACACTGCAGACCCGGTCTAAGAGGCACACTGACACCTTCCAGCAGGGTGCAGTCATCATGGCGGATCCACAGTTCTCCAGAGCAATGTGGCCTGTGGGCCACATAAACCAAGTGTTCCCAGGAGCTGATGGATGAGTATGAACTGCAGAAGTTCAACTTGGGGACAGGACCTATATAAGAGCTGTGAGCCATCTCATTAAATCTCCTGGTATTCCTGAGGACAGTGAGGACTAAATTTAATGAAACTGCAAGTTTTGGGGCAGCTGTTCAACTTAATTGGCTACTTGAGAAACAGCCAATTAGATTAGGAGATCTATTGTCTGTGTAATGGCAGCACACAGTAGCCTGGAGATACACATCAGCTACATCCACATTACATGCTGAGTGGCCAAGACATCACAATCTGAGTAACCAACTATCCCAACTATGAACTTTTAAAGCTGCTGCTTTATCAGCAGAATCATGTTACAGTCCCATCCTGTGTGGCACTGATATCAAGGATATGATGCTAGTTCCCAAACATTACATGTACCTTGGAGTGCTCTAGATGACACAACTTACCACAGGATGATATAAGTGTTGATCATAAACTTCATTTCAATCAGAAGAGTCTCAGTTTTTAAGTGAATATTGTTTATTGAACATGCATGATAGATGAAAGTGAGAAGTCTTTGGCGTTTAAACCCCATCGTGATGTCATCATATAAAAGGGGAGGTGAAGGTGAGAGTAGAATAGAATATCCCTCTGATGGAGTCTAAACACTGGTGGTGGTGATGAATAAAGGGGATGCTGAGATCTTGATGGTGGAAGAGGAGCGGGCTTCTGATGATCTCGGACCTGGCACTGAAATGATAGAGTGGAGGAGAATGGGGTGGAGATATTGGATGATGAGAGGAGGAGCGAGCTTCTGGATCTCAGGTGTGGAGGTAGATGAGGATAAGCTCCATTTGAATAACAACTGGTGATAGAGGTGTTACCTGTTTATTGACTAATGCTTTGACATCACAAACACTTTCATGAGAATCAGAAACTGGAAGATCTTCCTGTGAGTAATAATAGAAGTTGTGAAGCCAGACGTTGTAAACATTCGGGGCTTAGCCCAAACCAAGGGGGGTCCAGGAGCATACTCCCCAGGATTTCTTTCCCATTTACGGCAGCTATATGCATTATTTTTTAAGCCATTTAAAATAATAAAATGCCTTAAAATCTGTATATCATTTGGGAAAAACATGATAGTTACCCAGGAAAAACATCGTTCTGTATCCTACATCCTATTTTGCATCTAATTGTTCTCCAACTGTCTTCATCATTCTGAAACCATAACACAACAAATGTTGACTAATTTTCACTCCTGCCACCTAAAAAGAGGCAACAATTGTCCAATATTACTATTCTTAAGTTACATAAGATAGGTATGGTAGGAATTTGGCTTAAACAGCATTACTCATCTTGAAACCTATTGCCCCTTGCTCCTCTATTCTTCTTAACTACTCTCACTCTCTCAACTGCACTCATTTCATGTCCTCCACTGAAAGAAGAAATATTAAACAAAAAAAAGTATTAGGATTTCTGATCAAGATGCAAAAAAGATTAAATGCATATCTTATTCTCATACATCTGCTCCTGACACCTATGTTCTTCACTCCTTTCTTCTCAACACATTTTCATCTCTCGTCGCTCTTCCTCTTCACCTGCTTTCTCCACGTTTCCACATCTCATTTCCTGTTCTCTCCTTCATTCTTTTCCTCCCTTTCTTCTCTCTTCCTTACTCCTCAAATCCACATTTCCACTTCTGTCCTCTTGTCATGAATTCTCCACTCCTCTCCTCCTCGCTCCACATCAAACATTTTTCTCCTCTCTCCTTCTCTTAGCTTCTGCTTTTCACTCCTTTCTCAGTCAGCTTATCATCTCTCCACCTCTTGTCCTGCTTCCTCTACTGATCCACAGGTTTTCCCCTGTCCTTTCCTCTTACCTCTCTCACTCATTTTCCCTCCTTACTTGTCCAAGCTTGCTCACAGAGGTGACATGACTGAATAAAATACAGCACACACAACCCCCCCTATGATGGTGTTATGGTAGACCTGCAGATGGCGATATTTCCCCAGTAATAGAACTTTTGCTCAACTGACTGCTGTTGCAGTCAGAGAGCCTGAGGGGAAATGACACAAAGTTTAAGGAGTTGGAGAGTCTTTTCAGGGGATACCATCTTTGTCTGTCTGCAGCATTCAGTGGAAGATACAGACTGTTGATGTCCAGTGGAGCAATCACTGACCTTGGTGCATGTGGCTATGAACACTGAAACTTACATGTGGCTTTGTTGAATTTTGAAAAATGTATGCTGAGTGAAGACAGACTGCCGTCTGTGTGTGAATCCAAAATGTTGATGAACCAAACCTTTGCTCATGATGTTGCATCATCAAGTTGTTTCTCTATATTTAAGGATTCATCAGAAAGAGAGACAGAAAGAGAGCTATCAAACTCATTTAACAAAAAATTAACAAGTAGCTTTTATTTCTGTCTTTTGTGCTGAAATTTAATAGTTTGTATGATACACGGATTCAAATCTGCAGGCAGTATTTCACTCCACTCAACCTTTCATAAAGACATTTGAGACATTTGCTAAACAAAAACTTAACACAGCTTTTACTTCCTTCTTATCTAGTTTGAGGAAATGATCAAATACAATAAAACCAGGGGGCGGAGCTTACAGAGAGAAAACAAATAAATACACTGACTGCTGTTCATTGGCACTTTGACTTTCTCTTCACTTAGACTAGCTGGACCTGTTTCTACAATGGGTGACTCATATATCATAGCGATAGACTTCGGCACTGCATACAGTGGATATGCTTTCAGTCTAACATCCAGTGAGGAGCAGATTGAACCCAATTTGAAGCGGTGGGGAAAAGAGCTGGGACTGGACACCCCAAAGACTCCGACCTGCATCCTGTTCAATGAAGATGAAGAATTCCTCAAGTTTGGTTATGAAGCCAGAGCAGCATATATCAAGATGTGTGGAGAAGAGGCAAAGCAACACTACTACTTTGAAGCCTTCAAGATGGCCCTCTATGGCAAAGTGAGTAAAAATGATCTGTATAATTAAATGTACCATAAATTGTGAATAAGATAGTTTCATACTTATGTCAAGTAAATGAATAAAGGACGATTATGCATGTACAGATTGTTAAAAATATCTGGGTCTGTATAGTAATGATAATTAGTACAAAATGTTTTGTGTTTTTTGTAAAACTGCATTAAGTTTTTTGGGAGGGAAAGAGGGAATAAAAAACAGAATTTTCATGAAGGAAGAAGTTACTGCAGGGCTGTTGTATTAAACTACATTAGTTTAACCTCAGTGAACCTAATAAACTGAGAACTGTGTGTATATGAACAAACATCTTGTCAATCATCACCAGAAACTCAACAGGGATGTGACGATTAAAGCTGCAAACGGAAAGTCAATGAATGCCATGAAGGTCTTCACAGCAGCTCTGAGTTACCTGAAGGAAGATGCACTAAAAACCATTAGTGACAAAATAGCAGGAATGAAGTTCATTGCCTCTGATTTCACCTGGGTGCTGACTGTACCTGCGATCTGGGATTCTTCAGCTAAGCAGTTCATGAGAGAAGCTGCAACTAAGGTGAGCACATTTTCTCCAGAAAGCACTGAAATTATGAAATAGTAAAAGAAACTAATGACTTTTCATTTTTCTTCTAGGCTGGTATTGTGTCCAATGGAACAGAAGACAGACTGGTGATAGCACTGGAACCAGAGGCAGCCTCAGTCTGGTGTAAGAAGCTGCCAGCTGAAGGTTTCATAACAGAAAACCATGACAAAGCTGCACTGGAGCAAACTCCAGGAACACAGTACATTGTTGTTGATTGTGGAGGTAATGTATTGTTGACAATTATACAAACCTTTATTCACATACAAGCTTTTGTTTACACTCTCAAGAACATGCACAATTTAAAATTCTACAGACAAGAAATATGTATGTTGAAGCATTATTGTCTGATGTTTGGCTTTGAGTAAAGTGTCTGGATGTGTAAGAAGTTATTGTTTGTACAAATGCTGTAGTTAGTCAGTTTTAAGCACTTCCTCTGTGTTGCAGGTGGAACCATTGACATAACTGTACATGAAGTGCTGGATGGAGGAGCCCTGAAGGAGCTGCACAAGGCCTCTGGAAATGATATGGGAGGACAAACTGTCGACAAGAAATTCAAAGATTTCCTCAAAGAAATCTTCTCTGATGGTGTCTGGGATGAATATGAAAAAAAACATCCCAATGAGGTTCAGAAAATAATGTATGATTTCACACATTTGAAACAAGCAGATGATGATGTTCAGATTACCTGCTCAGTTAATCTAGGAACATTAGCTCAGAAAAAGAAAGAAATTGAAAAGTACTTTGAAACCGTGCAAGGTGCGTCCTGGAATGATGGCTCGATCAAAATCTCTAAAGAGAAACTGAGGTCTTTCTTTGATGAGAGTCTGAGAGGCATCACCAAGAGTCTCAGTGACATCTTCAACAAAGATTTCAGTATCGAGTACATTCTGTTAGTTGGAGGTTACTCTTCAAGCATGATTCTGCGTCGACACATTACTGATCAGTTTGGTAGTCAGTGTAAAGTTCTGTGCCCTTTTAGGGCTCAAGAAGCAATCGTGAAGGGAGCCGTAATGTTTGGAAGAAACCCACAGGTGGTGGCATCCCGGAAAAGTGCCTTCACTTATGGGGTTGCTGTTGTTCACAGGTTTGATGAGTCCAAGCATAAGGCAGGAAAGAAATTCACAACTGAAGAGGGTGAATGGTGTAATGATATCTTCAGCACACTAGTGGAAGAAGGTGAAGATGTTGGTTGGGATGAAGTCAGAGAGCACATCTTTAATCCAGTAAGAGCTAATCAGACAGGAATGAGTATGAGATTTTATCACACTGAGAGAAAGAATCCAAAGTATGTGGATGAGTGGGGAATAGAGGAAGTCGGTTCATTTGGTGTTAGCATGCCTGACACTAAAGGTGGCACGAAGCGTCAGGTCAAATTGGAAATTAAGTTTGGATCCACAGAGATAACAGCCACAGCCACTGACAAGGTTTCTGGGTCAACAGAATCAATCAAGATGGACTTCATGACCAAAGCACCAGGATGTTTCAAAAGCATCCAAAATGCAGCAGTGTCCTTGACAGGCTAAATGTTATCTGGATTAGAACTGGATAAATCAGAAGAATCATTTTTATACAAAGAGTTTCATAATAATAATTTAGGTGTTGTACATTAAATTACCTGAATCTAACAGTTACTGTTCAGATTCTCCTGAGGACTAAATTCAAAAGGCAGATTTTAGATTCTTTGATGTTAATTGCTAATGTTGAAGTGTTGACTTCCAAAGCATTTGATGATCATTTTTTAAAGCTGATGCCATACTAACAGTAAGCACCAGGGCTCTCATTTATCAAGCATACGTGCGCTCATTTCTATGACAACAGGCGCATCATCCTGTCATAATAATAATATGCGACTACACTTGCTGTTTATCCCCATTGATGAATAATCATATGGCAACAAATGAAGCATGGAAATAGTGAAAATGTTACAGACCACTGTAAAATACAATAAGAACAGTAACAATGTGTAATTACAGTAACAAAGTAATGACATTAATCAGACTGGTAATTATGGGGACAATACTGTGACATAAAATGTGATTCTGTATCATATATTCTATAATAAAAGTGTTTATGTTGATATTGTTTGCTGCATGTTGATGAAGACCAATGTATGTCTGAATCACTTTAATATTTTGTTTTGAAGTAATTATCTAATAAAGTCTTCAGTTTTTCTTTGAAGATGTTTTTGTGTCTTTAATTGTTTTGTTTTTGTCTTTAGGTTGCGCTCTAAATAGAAGTTCTTTTTCATTGAGATCACAACTGACTCTACACATTCTCTCCTCATGACACACATTATTTGTCCAAAGACCATCTATATAGTATTTCAAGGAAAGATCTAATAAACTGGCATCTCATTGAAAAGGTTTACAGAAAAGAAAGTCACATCATGTTATTCAAGAGCTAAAATGAGATCTGAACAGTGCCCATCAGGCCAGGTAGCAGGCAGGCTTTCACTTATTGGATCATTTGTTCTGTTCAGTTCTGTTCTGCTTTACCTACACTAATCTGGATTAAAGAGTTATACCTCAGTATCTGCTGCCTCCTGTGTACTGCATTTGGGTCCATCTCCTGCTACTCTTCAGGACAGACTGTAGTATAGAAAGCTTATGAAGGGCATGACTAAGTATAAATATGCTTGTGTTATTTTGTTCTGGGTCCTTCTCTGTCTCCTCACCTCAGAGACCTGTATGCATATGTTTTCCCTGATATTACAATAAATATTGTTGGTATTTGATTACCTTTTCTCACCTGCACTAGAAAAGCTGATTTCAGTTACCACGACAACCTTATCTACTGCTGGTTAGTTTAATCTGTAATCAACCAGGTTTTCCCTGCCTGTCAAAGTCATAGGCGGGCTACCTTTGTATTACTGGCCACCACCTTTGTTGAAAATTCCAGCATGGGATGTTGACAGAACAAAGACAGTGGAACTCAACTGCGAGGGCAGTGTAGCACCCGGACAGTCTACAATGCACGCATGCTGGAGTTATCTCATAGTTCATCTTCACAAAAGACAGCAGATGCAAGCATTTTTTGATTTTATGACTAAATAATTATCTTTGTGAAATTAACATGAAGTATATTGTAAACTGTCTACTCCATCACGAGACTAACATTAACGGAGCGGAGCAGTGAACTCCAGCAGTAACAAACAAGACCAGCTGACCAACACCCACTGCAGCATTAAACAACTTTTACCAACTCTGAGGTGAAGAAAATAACTCGGTGCTCAGTCTGTTTCATCTCAGAAACCCTGCAGCCGCTCCGCGTATTGGACAGTGATGTCTTTCCTCTGAGCTAACAGTGCAGCAGAGAGGCTGCTCTCCACTGCTGGAGACATGACGTTATTAACACAGCAGAGCACTCTGCCTCAGTTTGTCATTTTCATACAGACAGGAGACTGTAGGATGCTTTCAGATTAATTAATGCAGTTAACTTTTTAAAATAAAAAGGCTGACAACCATTTATCTTTTCTGCCAGTTATGTTTCATATTGTATTTCAGTGGAAAAAGAACACCATTGAATGGTTTGGTACATAGTGTACTGGAGCAAGAGACTGAAAATAGTGCAAGGAATCGAATCGGCACCCAAGAATCATGATAGTATCGGGAGATAAGCATATTATCCCAGGCCTGCAAAATAAACACCATCATTTGTCATCTTTTTGTTCCATCTTGGTATAAAATTTAAGTTCCCATGGACACTTTTGTCTGTTAAGTCGTGATTTTTTTTCTCATTTAAGCGCACAACACTTTAAAGGTGTGCGCACAAACTGTGTACACTGCACCAGAAATACTCAGTTGTTATTGCCTATATTGGAATATGCTAATATTATTTACCAGAACACCTTTGAAGCACATCTTCAACCAAGACATATGAAATATGGAAATAACCACAGTGACGGAGCAGTTTTGAAGCTCAGAGTGTCTGACTCCTGTAGAGGGGTTACTAGCATGACCCCTCCCCTACTATACACAATGTACTCATAGTTGCTACTATTTTTACACCGGGTAGTTTTATTAACTTTCATCAGAGACAACTGGAATTCACTTCAGATAATCTACTGTTACTGTTGAATGGGGCCATTTTCAGTTGACATTACAGCTCAAGGAGTTATTTTTTTGAACCCAGCGGAAACGTCTGTTGACGGATGGAGCTGCAAGCAGCTTTGGCTTCAAGTCAAATTCTCCACTATCAGATGTTATCACTGTCATCCAGGGATGATTCTCTTTCCAGAAACAATGGAAAACATTGTTTCAACATTTGATGGAGTCAGTGGAGAGTATGATGTATGATAGCAAGGTATTCCAAAAAGTCGAAGATACTAATTTTACAGGATATTTACCATAATATGTCTGCAACAGCTAAAATCATTGCTGAATAAAAAGAAGTCATGCAGTATGTTGCTTGGTACCAGACTAGGTCTTGGTGACTCTTCTCATTTGACTATTTCCTTTAATGATGGATCACCTCTTGGACAAGTGGCTACTTTCAAATGCCTGGGTCTCTGGATTGATGCAGTCCTCTCTTTCAAACAACACATTCAGACCATTATAAACAAATTAAGTTGCAACCTAATTATATTGTATCGCTCCATAAATGGTTTTACTTTTCAGATGAGGAAAAGAATTGTCAGTTGTTACTTCCTATACTGGACTGTGCTGATATTATTTACCAGAACACCTTCCAAACACATCTTCAACTCATAGACTGTAAAAAATATGGACGTAGCCACTGTGACATCACCCATTGGTTTCTGAAGAGCAGCTCAAAGTGGGCAGCTCTGGCTGTCACCATCTTGGCAGTGCCTGACTCTGCCTAACTCCTGGCTAATCCAAAATGGGCAAAGAGGTGGAGCTGAGGCAGGCTGAATCAAGCCCGGTTGCTGAAACAAGCCACCTAGCGGCTAGCAACCTGTCACTCAAAGCAGCCACATCCTTAATTATGCAGAACTTTACGGCTTAATAAAATTTACATGGGTGAGTTTGTGGTGTAGTTTCATTAGAAGTCATTGGTGTGCTTAAAGACAATATTAAGCTATGCAGATTGATTTTACAAGTTTATAAGCAATAAGGGCTAGTGGGATACAATTTGTATTGGTGTAGTTATAACCTCATGAACCATATTTAATCACACTGTACATATAGAGGCACAGTAGAAGAATCATAATCATACACTGGAGAAATTTGAGTGTGTTTGTATTACATGTCATGTTGCTTGGGTCTGCATTAAAGTCTTCACCTTTTAGAAAAAATACCCTCTGGAAGAGATCAAGAAATAAGGGTGTAAAATGACTAAGAATAACTAGAATAAAATAAGAGGCCAGAAGACAACTGGACAATAATGGTATAAAGTGATTCCCAATACTTATATATAAAAAATTGGACACAATCAGGAAGAATTATGTGGGCCGAGATATGCCCACAAACAGCTCAAAACATGGTCTGAAGAGTTTTTGCCAGCAACGAGTGACGAGGAAAAAAGTAACATAATAATTGGTCAAAAATTAGGGAGGCTGGATGATAAGGTGTGGCCTAAGCCGACCCAAGGACATAAAAACAATGCCCCAGAGAAAAACCTTTGGAGCGATTTGATACTTTGTAAAAAGTGCTACTCGTTCCCCTTTTTTGCCGGCATTAAAGAACACTTTGCTACTTGGACCTCTGACTCCCTTTTTATTAAGAGAGAGTTTTTTTTTTGCTCTGATACATTTTTCTGCAACAATTCGACACAACAAATGGCGAGCCAGCCAGGAGGAAGTTGGATCCTTCGCCGGGGCGGCACTCTCACCTCCCTAAAGACCCACGGGCCACCAAACTCTTGAGGTAAGCAGAGCCTTTTTTATATCTGCCAATTAATAGTCGTGTCTGTGTGGGAGATGTGATCCGCCCAGGTAAATGATCTATTCCTCTGAACCTAACCTGTCTAAATTTAAGCAAATTATAAGAGGCCAAGTAGCTGGTGTAATATGTGTTAAGTGTTTTGTCTGTCTTTTGATGTTTGTGTTTGCTATGCCTCAGCAAAACCATGGTGCGGAAAAGAATGAATGTGATGAGATCATATTTAATGTATGTATAGTTGTTTGGATGTTAGCAACTGTGGTTTTTGCGGGAGGGTTGATTAGGTTGGCAATAAACCAGGGATAGCTAGAAAGATCAGAGCAGTATTTCCCTGACACCCGATGTGAAAAAAAAAAAAAAAAAAAAGAAAAAAGGCGCCAAGTTGGGGGTTGCATCGCATTTCCATCCTGGACCATCCATTAAATTGGATCTGGCTGACTGGAGTGCGATATGACTCACCGACGGGTGATAAATGACGGGTGATAAATAAATAAATAATTTTTTTGAGCGTTGGGTTGTGCGGCATGGAATCTTCATCCTGGGACACCCATTAAGTTGAATCTGGTAGAGTGAAGTTCCATGCCAATCAGCCCAACAGATCAAAGGTTGAGGTTTTCTTAAATTAGACTGCCATACCTAATCAAAACAAACATAAGTGTGAGTTTTTGTAAGCGCTTAGAGTTAAAGGTTAAAGGTTGCCTCAGGATAAAGGCTTATCTTAAAGTTCATGATACCGCTCCCAAAGAGGGGAGGTCTGCATAGATGAACAAGAATATATCTCGAGAAACAGAAATTAGCGTTTTAAGGGTAAAACGAGCTAATTTTTAAGCCTCAGGATAAAGGCTTATCTTTTACATCACCTAGAAGAGGTGATAATTCTGTTAAAGTTAGTATGAAGTAGTGTACAAAAATATAATATACATGTATGAAAGGATTATAAAAAAAAAAGAGGCCCCTTTCTAGTGTATAAAGCAGAGGAAAAAAGGAGGGAGAAGTGAAGAGCTAGACAACAGATAATAAGCCTGGGCATTGTGCCAAGGCAGGCCTGTGCATAAGTCTGGGCGCGAAGCCAGAGTAGGTGTAGATAAGGAGTGCAGAGCACATACACACACACACACATACGCTTACACACATACACACACACACTCTCTTGCACACAAACACACACACGCTTACACACATACACACATACACACACACACACACGCACGCTTACACACATACACACACACACGCTTACACACATACACACATACACACACACACACACGCACGCTTACACACATACACACACATACGCTTACACACATACACACACATACACACACACACTCTCTTGCACACAAACACACACACGCTTACACACATACACACATACACACACACACATACGCTTACACACATACACACACATACACACACACACACTCTTGCACACAAACACACACACGCTTACACACATACACACATACACACATACACATACGCTTACACACTTACACACATACACACACACACACACACGCTTACACACATACACACATACACACACACACATACGCTTACACACATACACACACATACACACACACACTTACACACATACACACATACACACACACACACATACGCTTACATACACACACACACACACACACACTTACACACATACACACACACATACACACACACACACACACCTACACACACTCACACTCACGCACACACACACATATTTCCACATACACAAGTGCAGGAGAAAGTGGATGATTGTGTCAAACAGACACACACACATTCCCACATACACAGGTGCAGAGAAAGTGTATGAACATACACAAACTCAAGAATAACACTAAACAAATAGAATAGAGTGTAAAAATAGTGAATGGCTCAACAAAGAGAAGAAAGTGATAGTGATAATGAAATACAGGCCCCTAGTCATTTTTTGAAGAAGGGAAATGTGGAGACGAAAGGCATAAAAACACATTTTTGGCTGGAACACACATATTTTGACGAGGACGGCACAGAACACTGGCAGACTGAACAAGAAATTAACCAGAAATTGTGGCAACTGACAAAGATCATAAATTTGAATCAAACAAAAGAAGAGTTCCCAGCAGTACCTTGGGAAGACGTGATACGCAGTTTATGGGTGCCATTCACCCTAGCTGCAATATTGGAAAATCTTTGCCTGTACCCCAAAGGTGTAGCTATTCTTCCTTTGCGCCCTTTTTTAGGAATCCCTGAAAATCTAGCAATCGCAGGGAGACATAGAGGGGCAGTAGATCCGCGGCTGCAGATTTGGATTGTTCCCAGGAACGTAGAGTGGGAGACAGGTAAATTTGGGTATCTTGAAAAAACCCGAGCCGAAGACGGGAGTGAGTTCTTAAAGTACAACCCAGAGTTAGTACCAGGGTTAAAACAGGCTACTACAGTAGGCAAAATATTAGTTTTAATACTAACTAGGGAAGACGGACAGCCTGAAATCACCAGAAAAGAAGACAGTGCTAAACAAGGAGTGATGGGAGCTAAAATAACAAAACAAGAAGGGCTGCTAACCCCAGTAGAGTTAGTAATAAGACAGCATCCAGATCAGGTCAAACAAATAAGACATTGTATGAAGACGTGGCATAAGCGAACAACAGGCATCCTTCAGTGGCCTGAGAAGGGGACTTTCGATGTGGCCTGCTGTAAAGAAGTAGAAGCTAACATCAAACACTACAAGGCAAAAGACACCAGCAATAGCAGGGAAGGAAAGCGCGCCAGAGAACGTGAAGTGCTCAGATGGTTTAGAGACACTGCTAAGCAACATATATTGGACATAAAACAGATGCCCGCTTTAAAGAGCAAGAAAAAGAAGGCAGAACAGCAAATTACCCCCTCAGCTCCGATGGAAACAAGCCAGCCACCTCCATATTCCCCCCAGCAAGAGGCTGTACGAGTAAAACAGTGCCCACTGGTGGGACGAGAAGCTATAGCAGAGGGAGAAATCACCGGACGATTCACATTGAACTGGGACACTCAAGATCTTCCAGCACGCAATGAGTCATCAAGGGTACCAGCTGCCTCCCCTCTCTGTGAAGAAGAAAAAGGAGGTGTGCGATCCGATGACGCCTGGGAGACTTACAGGCAAGCTACACGCTCCCTGGAGGATGAATTAGATACAGATAAAGCCAGGACAGCATATCTCAATGCCTGTGAGGCTTATGGACAGAAGACACGCTCCCACAACTTAGACAACTTAGACCCAAACAAAGCCAAAACAACATATAATGACAAGGAAATGACAGCCTGTGGATCAGAGAGACGACATGCCTCACCTGTGCAGAGCCAGAAAAAGGAGGGATGCAGCCAGAAGGGGTCACAGTATACAGAACGACGATACCGAACTGACGATATAATGACACCCCGCGCTCATTTCCTCCCAAGATGTGAGGGGACTCAGCTCCCACCACCAAGAGAAGCTCACACAGTAGAAGATGAAGTGGAGGGAAAAAGACGCCGAGCAATATTACATGAGGAGTTTATGAGAGCAAAAGAACGTCTAGAGGAGCGTCTGCAGAAAGAGCAGAGAGAACGAGAAATGCTAAAAAATTTGGAGAAAAAATGGCTGGTGCTGGAACATCTGGAGGAGATGGAACAACTGGAAGAGATGCAAAGACATTCAAGAGTATTACAAGGGGAATCAATAGAATTGGCAGAATGGACAACCAGGCCAGAAGCCTCTTTCAGCCCCCTAGATATGCAACTCAGAAATGGAAAAACTACAGGACCAAACGCTCAACAGACACCCCTTCGCCAGATGCCATTAGTGACCAAGGGCCGAAACCAGATTCCTCAATATACTCCGTGGTCCTTCTGTGACATGACTGGTCTAGCAGGAAGACTGCCAGACTTGAATGAGGGAGCTAATAAGTGGATCACAGCATTAGAAGAAAGCACAGCAGGAGTCACCTTGGCTTTGGGTGACATCAAAGCATTGCTCATGCACATGGCAGGAACTGCTGCTACAGAAGAAGTTTTTAAGGGAGCACACATGCCGGCGGTGCTGCTAGGAAATAGCCACGATCCATTAGGATTTAATGGATATCGGAGCCGAATATGGGCCCAGCTGAGGAAACAATACCCTGAAAAGATGGACCCATCTAAATTGGAGGGAGAAAGACTAAGGGATGAAGAGTGTCCTGCAAGTGTCCTAAGGTCTTTTCAAAATAAATGGAGGGAGGAAACTGGTGGAGCATGGAACGAGAACAACACAACCGAAAGCCTGTTCAAGGTCATGGTAAAGAAAGCCATGCCTCAAGAAGTGCAAAAGCGCTTGGATAATGTAGTAGGGCTGATGAAAATGGACTGGCCTCTGTTTTCTGAACATCTTGTACATCATGTGGAAAATGTGAGAAAAGAAAAACAGAAAGAAGTGGAGGTAAATAAAAACCTGGCTAGTAAGCTCACCCAGCTCCAATTGAATGATCTACACTCCAAACAAAAAAAGGAAAAAACAAAAATACAGGCTCCAGTAGTGGCAGTGGAAAAACCTTTAGCTCCACAGTCTGCAACACCCCAGACACCCAAACAGCCCCAAGCACAGCCTGAAGTCACACCCGTGACGCCACCTGCTTCCCTACCACCTATTCATGTACATGTTAACCAGCCTCAGGTAAATCAAGGGCCCCCCTATAGAGGACAGCCGAGGTCAAGGGGAGGAAACTCTTGCCCAGGGAGAGGAAGAGGACAAAATCCACAGATGAACAGACAAACACAGTCCCAAAACCAGTCCAACTCAAACCAAGATGAAGAAATGTTGTGTTGGGGGTGCGACCAGAAAAGACACCGCCGAAGGGACTGCCCCACCAATCCATGGGTGGGGCCAGCCAAAGATTGGCAATAGGGGTGCCTAGAGAAGCCAGAGGGGGCACACATGACACCGGTCGTCTCAACACAACCACAAGAAGAACCAACTGTTGCCGTTGAAATACAGAGTCGAAAATACGCCTTTATGGTGGACACAGGAGCCACATACTCCTGTATAGGCAGCGGAGGTTCCTCACTTCCCCTCTCAGGACAATCCATCCAGACTGTAGGCTTCTCTGGGACAACCCAAATAATTCCCCTAACACGACCGGTGCATATGATAGTATCAGGAAAATCAATAACAGCACCCCTACTCTATTCAGAAAACACCCTTATCAACCTATTGGGACGAGACATCCTGTGCCCACTAAAGGCAACTATTACCTGCACCCACACAGGTCTCAAATTGGACTTAAAAGACAGTGTTTCAAGCATGATGACAGTCCAAGGGCTAAAGGAATTTGAAAAACCAACTACTCATGTTCAGCCTGCAGTATATTGGATTCAATGGCCGCCCAACTCAGAGCTAATACACCAGTGGAACACCTGGAAAGCGTGGGTACAAAGAGAGCTGCCCTCTGCATCTGAACCACAACCGCCACTGCACTGTACTATGCTGTATGATGTAACCCAACAACACGTGGATTACAGAGAATGTTGGAAAGAGCTGGTGGGAGGAAAAATATTCTCCATGGTATGTCAGGACCTCTATGTAGGACCACAAGGAGCTGCAGCAGCAGTCATCCTGCCACCAGAATTGCGCCATTGGTTCCAAGTGGCCAACTCCACCCCACATGTCACTCTCATGGTTGCAGTTGGAAAAAAGGCTAAGGACATGGGACCTATGGTGAAGAAAGCCTTACAAATAACAACATGGAAACCAACTCAAAAAAACCATGTGCAGTCCTCTGCCTGTGGACAATATCTGAAAATATCCCTACGAACGTATGATGAAGGCACTGGGATCCAAGTGTTGCTCAGCCAGAGATCTCCTACTCAAGCGCCACTCTCAGAAGAACACAGTGTGCTATTACTACAGATACCCCAGGGGCTGTGGTCACAACATAAAACTGATGTAGGGCTGGTTAGGTCAGCGCAGCCGGTCCAAATTAAAACAAAACAGGGCATCATACTGCCGTATAAAAAACAATACCCGTTAAAGCCCCATCAAATAGCAGGTATAGAACCCACCATCAAGGGCTTGGTAGCAGCAGGCGTGCTAAAACCAACAAAAAGTCCGTGCAACACACCAATTTTTCCTATCAAGAAACCACACTCAAATGATTATCGATTGGTACACGATTTGCGTGCCATTAACGCTATTGTAGATGCAGAAACGCCAGTGGTCCCAGACCCACACACTCTGTTATCTAATATTCCTCATGATGCCTGCTGGTACACAGTCATTGATCTATGTTCAGCATTCTTTAGTGTACCATTGCATCTAGACTCACAATACTTGTTTGCCTTTACATATAAAAACCAGCAGTACACTTATACACGTCTTGCGCAAGGCTATGTGGACAGCCCATCAATTTTTAACAGAGTTCTAGCCAATGATTTGCAACATCTAAACATCACTAGCACAGTGCTACAGTATGTAGATGATCTGCTGGTTTGTAGTCTAACAAAAGAACAATGTGTACAGGACTCACTCTCAGTTCTACAGGCTCTAGCAAGAGGGGGACATAAGGTAAGCAAAGACAAATTGCAGTTTTGCCAAACACAGGTAGAGTATTTAGGAAGACAGTTATGTGGCAATAAACGAGCAATTGCTCCCTCACAAATCGAGGCAGTATCAAAAGCTCCAAAACCTCAGACAGTGGGCCACATGATGTCATTCCTGGGAATGACTGGATTTAGTCGACCATGGATCTGTGATTATGCTATAAAAACAGCCCCACTACGTGGCCTAATCCGTGCTGCAGGACAAACAAATGGCTCAGCTGAGTTGCAATGGACTGCTGAAGCTGAGGGCGCATTTTTGGCTTTAAACATGACCTGCAACAAGCACCAGTGTTAGGTAATCCTAACTATGCTAATGTTTTTCATTTATATGTTGCAGAAAAAGCAGGCTATGCATGTGCGGTGTTAATGCAGGATACGCCAACAGGTAAGCAACCACTAGCATACTATAGTACCAAATTGGACAACATTGAAACAGGTCTACCACCCTGCTATCAGGGGCTAGCAGCAGCTGCCTTTGCCTTTCAGAAGGCATCAGCAATCACAATGGGCCATCCAACCATTTTGTACACATCTCATCAGCTGCACGCTTTGATCAAGAGCCCCAGATTTGTGTTAACACAAGCAAGACGAACAGGCTATGAGGTAATTCTCTCAGCCCCTGAACTCACAGTGCAACGATGCACTATAGTTAATCCAGCCACACGCATGATGCTGCCTATAGAGGGCACACCACATGATTGCGTCCAGTCTACAGATGTGTTCCTACGTCCTCGTCGGGACCTGCATAACCAGCCTATAATTGCAGAACTTACACTTTTTGTAGACGGTTCTTGTTTCAGGGATGCTACAGGAAACCACGCCGGATATGCTATAATACAGTTGCATCCCAATGATACCTTTACGGAAGTACAAACATTGAAATTGCCTCAGCCTTGTTCAGCACAATTGGCAGAAATTAAGGCTTTGACTGCAGCATGTCATTTGGCTGCAGACAAAACGCTGAATGTTTATACAGACTCACAGTATGCATACGCAGTATGCCATGTTCATGGAGTTATTTGGAAACAAAGATGTTTTTTGAGAGCAGATGGCTCCCCAGTAACCCATGGGGAGGCTATATCAGCTCTGCTGGAAGCTATACATCACCCTAAGGCACTAGCCATCATCAAATGTGCAGCACACCAAAAAACAAACTCATTGATTGCCAAGGGTAACAACTTGGCAGACGAGGCTGCAAAACGTATAGCTACATCCACATGTATGGGACCACAGCTAGTGGCAGAAGATTGTGAACCCTTAACAAACTTAGCATCCCTTATTGCAGCACAACAGCAGTCAGGTCCATATGCACACTCTGCATGGCTTCAAAGGGGGGCGGTTAAAATAATAGAAGAGGGTCCCTCACAGGGGCTATGGCGCAGTGCACAAGGCCACTTTGTTCTCCCCACATCACTGATACAAATCGCAATTCGTGATGCTCACGGCCGGGACCATTGTGCAAGGGGAGAGGTATTGAGAAGGCTTCAGAAGGTATGGTGGTCGCCATATTTAGCGGCTATGGTGGATAGAACATTGCATGAATGTGAGGTGTGTGCACAGCATAATGTAAGGAAAGCATTTTCAGCACCAATAGCACACATCCCACCACCAGAAGGACCGTTTCGCCACTTAATGTTAGATTTCATAGATATGACAGAACGAGTAAAAGGGTTCAGATACATCCTGGTGGTAATCGACAGATTCAGCAGATGGATAGAAGCGATCCCAACGAAAGGTCCAGACTGTAGATCTGTAGCTAAGTTCTTGTGCAAAGAGGTTTTTCCGAGATTTGGAATACCAGACACTATCAGTTCTGATAATGGGCCGTCATTTGTAGCAGAGACACTCAGAATAGCCTTAAAGATGTTAGGGATCAAACAAAAGTTTGGGTGTGTGTACCATCCACAGTCTCAGGGGGCTGTGGAAAGGGCAAATGGTACCTTAAAGACGAAGCTTAGGAAAATTATGGCAGATAGCCAGTACAAGGTTAACTGGGTGGATGCTTTGCCGTTGACATTGATGTCTATGCGAACACAAGCTAACCGACTAACGCATCTAACACCGCATGAAGCGCTTACAGGGAGACCGATGCCGGTTCCCTATCGTAGGGGGCCATATGAAGGGCCACCCCTTGAACAATGTGAAAGAGAACTAACATGTTATCTGCAACATCTAACCCAAATACACAAGGTTGTGTTTCAACAGATAAAAACTGTGGCTGAGAGCAAGGACGTGGAAATCCCAGAACAACTGAGGACAGTCGAGCCTGGTGATTGGGTCTACGTAAAAGTATTCAAACGAAAGTGGGATCAGCCAAGGCGAGAAGGACCGTTTAAGGTGATCCTAGCCACACCAACTGCACTAAAAGTAGAGGGTAAGAGATTTTGGTTTCATCTCAACCATTGCTGCAGAGCACGAAGCCGACAAGAACCAGAACGGGACGGCAACGCCTCCCGACAAGAGGAGAGACAGCAGTGCGGGCCTCAAGGAGAAAGAAGATCACAAAGATTAGCTGTTAGACGTAGAGAGTCAGTAAGCAGTGGGAGGAGAGACAGTTAGAGGGTCAACGAGTGGTGAGCCACAGAGTAGTAGCTCAACCCCAGTCAGACAGAGTCATGAGGATCCAACAGAAGTCAGGGAAACTTCAGGTGTCTCATCAGGAGAGAAAGTATCAGCCGGAGCCATTCCCATTGAATGTAACCCACAGAGTTACTATAATCGGAAGACAAAAGCATGAGAGAAGTCCAGGGAGTGACAGACGGAAAGCGTTGCTACTAGTAATTTTGGGGATGGGTTTAATACTCACTAGGTATAGTAGCACAGAAAGACAGAGCAAAGCCAGAAGAAGAGCAGTTGGAAGAATGCGCCCCAGCCACAGGTCTAGTAGCAGCATTAGAGGGAAAGATATGGAAGGAAGAGGTAATTGCACTCACATACATAAGATCAGCCCAGTACAATCAAACCCTAACATTAGGACCTGGAGACGTGAAAATAGACACATATGCAGTCCACCAACAATGCCTGGCAGAGGGGATAGTACAAATACGGGTGCAATGCTCTTACAATCAGTGTACGAACATAAGTTCCAAACGCATAATGAATGCAGAAGAAGCGATCAAATTGACTCGGGTGTATGTGAACGATAGTAAAGTTAGAAGCCTGCAGGAAACAGTGCACCAAAGTGATGAAGAGGAGGTATTAGGATGGGAGAGCAATTTGTTTTATCAATTGGTAAAATATTCTGCTAGACAGGTCAGCCAACGCGCTTGTATTACATGCTATAACTCAAAAAGACTGCCAGAAATAAAACCAATTCCAGGGATAAAAGAAGAAACATGTTCAAATAAATCCACTTGCTTTGCTTACTGTGCAACGGTAATGGCAAGTTGGGAGAGTATAACAAATATGGATTGGACAAAAAATACATCTATATGCCCTCAACGAGTAGATAATGAACTAAACACCTGGACACCATCCTTAACTAAAATAACTAAAAAGATAAAACATCCCTTCTGTATAACAAGGGGACAAGAAATGAAAAAGAAAATGGTAGCGCTCAATGGTAAGCTGCAGCAACAAACTGAAAAGGTAGCATTGAAACAGATGGGGACAACGATGAATAATGTTAGCGACTTGGGAATAGTGCTAAGTGTAGAATCAGAAGATGGTGTACGGCTAGATTATAGGTGGCTGCGTATGCCAGAACAGGGGAGAGTTAAACACCTACCAAGCAGCATGCCTTACTTTATATATAGTACTACAAACACTGCAGCAATACAATGTGAACAAGTTATAATAGATCAAGGGCTACCACTGATTGTTATGAACAATAATAGGTACTACAGTCAGTTCATCTTACCATCCTTAGACAACGGCACAAGACCACTAGCAGATATATTTTGGCTGTGTGACGACAACCAACAAGTAAAAGTAACGTTAATGGAACGTAATGGAAGTGGACAGGGATATGCGCACCAGTTATGGTAACGGGACAAGGTACTGTAATTAGTGAGCAAGCAGCAAAAGATAGAACAACCAAAAGAATTAGGCGAACGGCTCAGACTCCATGGAAATTGGATGATAACATATACATAGCATGGAACCAGGAGCCCATTGGAGTACCAAAAAGACCATCAGGTGGTAGGGGAGGACTGTGCTAAAATCTCATTAACATATGAATACGATTTAGTAACAGCAGGATATAATCAGGCAACAGCAAGATATTACGACTATCCTGATTTTCCCTACTTTCCCCTTACCACTAAATATACAGTCAACATGATTACTATATTCTATGGAGAAGATATATTGTTTAGCACTCACATGTTCCTACAAAGATATGGTAAGGCAGGACTAGAACGACTATCAACTAGATACGAGCAGAAGTATAAAAGAATGCTTGAGTTATGGCAGCTTGGCAGGGAGATGGATGCTGAAGCAGAGGAGGAAAAAGGAGTAATAACTGGCAGAAGTCTGTGTCAATCCTCATTATGTGATGTTCCACCCTAGGTAGACATGGCTGAACAGTGGCTGTACTATTACGGCATGGATGGGCAATCCAATGCAGATTACCAGGATGGCCTACACATGCCAACAGGACCAACACCAGGGGGAAATGCAGCTCCAGGTTGGGCCGGTGTGTATACCTGGACTTTCCAGCCACCTTCGACAGGACCCACCTGGACTGAGAGCAGACCACCACCACCCCACAAGCCACCATCAACTCCATGGCTCTTGAGGAGCAGGACCCGCCAGGAACAGCAACCACAACCGCCGTAACCCATGCAGTACTTATACACTGAATCAGAAGGCATCAAAGGGGGGAAGGGCGCCAGCTCCACTACTAAACGAGAAATTGACGACAACTCAGTGGAGACTGACCTGCTGCCCGCTCCACCCTCATTATGGGAAGGACCAAAATCTAGTCCTACAATCAACTAACTACTGTATTGTCCAATGATTGTTTTTAATTTGTTTTCTTACTACCTAAGACTACTACTAATACTTATGATACTGAAACGAAATGAATGTGCCTGAACCCTTATGACTTAGATGTATTTGTCACCCATTCCCCATATTGCAGGATCCCTGTTATTAAGAGATGACATGGTTTGTGAACCTAAATACAGTGTACATAAATATCGATTGGCAATGGGACCTTATCATCCCCAAACATTATCGATGGGACTTTTAGTCCCAAAGGGGGGAAATGTGGTGTAGTTTCATTAGAAGTCATTGGTGTGCTTAAAGACAATATTAAGCTATGCAGATTGATTTTACAAGTTTATAAGCAATAAGGGCTAGTGGGATACAATTTGTATTGGTGTAGTTATAACCTCATGAACCATATTTAATCACACTGTACATATAGAGGCACAGTAGAAGAATCATAATCATACACTGGAGAAATTTGAGTGTGTTTGTATTACATGTCATGTTGCTTGGGTCTGCATTAAAGTCTTCACCTTTTAGAAAAAATACCCTCTGGAAGAGATCAAGAAATAAGGGTGTAAAATGACTAAGAATAACTAGAATAAAATAAGAGGCCAGAAGACAACTGGACAATAATGGTATAAAGTGATTCCCAATACTTATATATAAAAAATTGGACACAATCAGGAAGAATTATGTGGGCCGAGATATGCCCACAAACAGCTCAAAACATGGTCTGAAGAGTTTTTGCCAGCAACGAGTGACGAGGAAAAAAGTAACATAATAATTGGTCAAAAATTAGGGAGGCTGGATGATAAGGTGTGGCCTAAGCTGACCCAAGGACATAAAAACAATGCCCCAGAGAAAAACCTTTGGAGCGATTTGATACTTTGTAAAAAGTGCTACTCGTTCCCCTTTTTTGCCGGCATTAAAGAACACTTTGCTACTTGGATCTCTGACTCCCTTTTTATTAAGAGAGAGTTTTTTTTTGCTCTGATACATTTTTCTGCAACAATTCGACACAACAAGTTATATAAAATTTCACCCCCCATACAGACATGAGCTATAGAGACCAAAACTGTTTTTTGTTCCAGGCTGTAAACATGTTTATTTCTGCTGTAAAGTTGGGCATTTTAACATGGGGGTCTATGGGGATTGACTCGCTTTTGTAGCCTCAAGTGGCCATTCAAGGAACTGCACTTCAGCATTGGCTTCATTTTACAGCCCCAGAGGTTGCTGCTTGCTTCAACCCCTCAGCGGTCACTTACACATCACTTCATTTTAACTTGAAGGTTTTGCTACACATGTCAGATGTTTCACAAAATTTTATTTAATGAATAGTCCTTTGAGATGAATCATTTCATTTTCGAGGGGGTCCAACACAAAACATACAATACAATACACGACACACAATCACATTCAACATACATGGAGGCTCTCAATTACCGACCAACCCACACATCATTACCAAACGAAACCCACTGCACCCACACGAGGTAAGTAGGAAGTAGGTACCATAAAACAATAAAAAGAAATAATAAATAAGGGGGGTGGTGTACAAGTCATGTAGTCGGTGAATGCCCAAACACAGTGTATCACCGGTAACACCTTTATACACGGCAACACCTTTTGCTCAACGAGAGGCTCAGAGAGGCTACTCTACACTGCTTAAGACGTGGCGTTGATAACACAGCAAAGCACTCCACCTCCCCCTCAGTCTGTCGATCCAATAGAGGCAGGAGACTGTTTTTCTAACCACAACCAGTGTGCCGATTCTATCTTAGCAGCCACAGATGAACAGAAAGAGAAACCAAATGAGATTTGACAGTGAGCGTGGGAATGAACTCTTGTCTCTCTCATGGTGTTCTGACTGTAAGATTAACTGAGTGTGAGATTTTCAGCTTTTCAAAGATTACAGTTTTCTGAAGGGACCCTTTCACCCTGTCACCACAAAACATTTTTGCCTTTAATTTTTAAATGTTAAATCTCTGTCGTGCTGTTCTGGATTTCTGGAAGAAAGTTGTGTATTCCTGAACCACTTATTCAGGTGATATTTTAAAATGACACAAGTTAAAGCTACTGAACAGTATATTCAATTAGTCAATAACAGGCAAACATATAAAATTGATCTGTACTAACTAATGCAGGCTGTAAGAGGACAACCGCTTGTTCTTTAATACTCCTACAAGGCTACTCTGGACATAGTTAAAGTAAACTGGCAACTCTGTGTATTTTCACTTTTAATCAGTTGGTAAGTGCACAAAAAATATTTTTGAACTATAATCGCTTTGGAAATCAAAAATTACAGGCATTACTTTTGAAGATGCTGTAAATTTCAACTGAATTCACACTGGAAACCTCACTTGATGTTGTAAAGTGCAGCCTCACAGAGCTGCTTAACTGTAGACTCTAACCCAGCCTTTCTTGTTGAATTAATGATCTTTTTTATAATTTAATATTAGTTTTCATGTCAGTATTACATTCATGTCGATGTTTCTATCTCATCTCATGCATTGCGCTTACATAAAGAGGATTTTTTTTCTTTTTTGTCAGAAGCTGAATTGTGTTCTTTGCTTTTCACCACATGCACACACAACCATGTATAGCTCAAGCATGTTTCATTGAAATGACCTCCCCATGACTGTAATAGGAGAAGTAAGATCAGTGGATGCAACATCCTGACAGTCTGAAAATTGAAAAGAAAGATTTGTACTTATTAAGATTGTACAAATCAAAGACACAGTAAATCTTCACTTAGTGGAAAATGACAGTGACGAAATCTTCAAACAAATACAGTAATAATGTTTATACAGATTATTGCTTTGCTTCCTCTTTTTCTCTAGATTCCTTCTTTGTGTCTGAGTCTCTCAGAGCTTTGCAGAGCGTGTTGTATACTGTGACTTCCTGTCCAACTAAACCACAGAGCTTGTTTGAGAAGAACTAGTCCTGTGTGAATTACTGCGAATTACTGCTAAGTACGTGACAATACATGTATGTTGGAAGTATAATGGGCATGCATTGTCACGTATTCAGTTTTCAGAGTGAGGCGCCACAGTTTCTCTCCACCAACCACAAAACGAACATACAGTTCTGAAAGTCCATGTCTACAATATAATGGAAGGCTAACTTGTGTTGTTTACATTTTCTTCTGTTGTTTTGGTCTGTTTTGTCTTGTGTTTTGAAGTTCTTTATTTTAGGAACTTCATATTGAAAAAGCTACAAATGTGGAGGGTACCCACTTGATTTTGTCTAATTCAGGCTATCAAACCTTCATTCTAGCCTAAGTTGAATTCAACAATATACTTTTTCACAAAACGGGGACTGAGTATTTGATTCATATCACTTACATTTAAGTCTGACAGTATTTCAGGGCAAGTATGAACAGGAGGAACAATTACAGAGACCAATAACTATTTCAATGTACATATGGGTGAGTTTTCTGTTAAGAATTATTTGATGTGATGAAATTGCACCATTTTAAGTACAAGTTTTGAGTTGCCACAAAATGAAATGTGACAATGGGAAAAAACAAGGATAATCTCCAAAACTGGTATCATGAGATTGTCACTCGACAGCAACAATAAGAGTCATTGCTATAAAATCCATAACAGATAAGGTCTAATCTTCACTTTGAGCAGCTACAACCTTTAAACACTGCTTTCATTTTAACACATCAATAATTTCACACAACTATTATTTAAAAGGACTTTTGACATTTAGATTAACTTTAACAGTCCTCCCTCCATGGTTTAAAGTTTATTATTAACAAATGCAGTGAAATATTGAATTAAGGTCTATGTTTTATTGTTTCATTTACATACTGTAGGTAAGCAAAATAGTACTTTTGGGACAACTTTCAGAAATTTCACATGCGTCGGCATTGCCTCTGTCGACCAAAAAGCTCCGACATAAACCATCTTTTTATCTAGTTTTGGCCACTTTCTAAAGGCACACTTTTGGTTTTTGATCGTTCTTTACCACAACCGGATGCCTGGATTGTAAATAACAGAGAAACTACTTAAGCACACGCTCACAGCGCTTGGCAGCTTGTCCCAGCTCACCAGCAAGTTGGACAATAAATTCAGTCTCGTCAGCATGCTTGACTTCCCTCCTCTGGATGGTGAATCCCGGCCTCCTCCTTCAACTCCCCTGTCACCTCGGGTCCCTCCGGCGGCTAGACTGGGACACTCCTCTCACCCCAATGTCCGCTATGCTTGTCCGCACTTCACATCAGCACCGCAAAGGTCTCTTGTCCACCTGTCTCCAGGGATCCCTAATGCTCCGCCCGCCAGCGACTCCTTGCTGCTGTGTACCGTGCCTCACCTGCAGCTGCTGGGGCTCGGCCCCTCAGGCGGTCAGACGTGCACTCTCAATTATCTATTATAATTATGAATTATTACTAATAATTAAATGCACTCCTGACTAACAGGCTGTGGTGGCAGCATTGCAACTGTTTTTAAGAAGTACTTTACTTGTACTCCATTCTGTTTTGGCTCCTTTAACAGTTTCGAAATTCTTTTATATGAAGGATTTACTTATCAAACTGAATCAAACTATTAAAGATGCATGAACAGCTTACTTTTCTGATTTAATTAACAGTAATTGAAATAATCCAAGGTTTCTGTTTAGCACTATCAATCATCTTGTAAATCCCTCTCTTCCTGCCATTCCTGCCTCACCCTCTACTGATTGTGAAAACTTCCTGTCTTTCTTTGTTGGTAAGATCGATGGTCTCAGATCACATTTTACTCCTACTGTGTTACCCCCCGCTCCATCCAGTTGTCGTGTTCTATTGTCTGAATTTTCTCCGATTACCCTCCAGTGCCTTCTTAACACTGTAGCCCACATGTGTCCCTCCTCCAGCTCATGTGATTTAATCCCTACCAAATTTCTCAAATCCATTCTTCCTGTATTAAGTCCCATCCTACTCTCCATTGTTAATTATTCTCTCTCTTCTGGCACTGTACCTGATTATTTTAAAACCGCCAGTGTCCAGCCTCTCCTTAAAGAGGGTTTCTTTAAGGAGAGGTCCTATGGTTTCAGTAACCACAAGTGTTGGTAACAATGTGGGTGTGTGTAATATATGTGTAGCAATTTATTGAACCAGTTATCGGTGATCTTGCTAGCTCAATGTTAGCTTGTAGCTACTGCTCGTGATGCAACTGGATATCAGCAGCAAGTAATTAATTTTGTTTTGTTTCAGTGTATATTTTCTGCGACTGCTGCTGTGAGAGTTGGCTGTGGAGAGCTAATGCCACTGTGTTTGTTACCAGAATAAACCTGGGACAGTGCTGAGAAGTGACTGTGTGCGTGTCATCCTTAACACAGCGCAAGAGAGAGAGTACACCACTGCTACACTACCAAAGAGTGGATGATTTAAAATTTCCTCCATCTAAACCTTGACGAAACCGAAGTTGTTTGATTGGTCTTAAAATCTTTGTCACTGCTGCTACTCAGTTTATTGGTCCACTTCACCCGAACATTAAATCCACTGCTAAGAATCTTGGTATCATCTTCGACCAGTATATGACATTTGATCATCATGTTAATAAGCTTGTCCAGTCCTGTTTTCTTCAGTTAAGAAATTTTGCAAAAAATAAGACCTATATTGTCCCCTACCTCATTAGACTACTGTAACTCCCTCTACACCTGCCTCAGTCTTCTTTAAAACATTTACAGTTAACCCTAAATACAGCAGCTAGACTTCTAACCACAACTTGCCATAGGTCCCACATTACCTCTGTTCTTGCATCTCTCCATTGGCTTCCGGTAAAATTCAGAATAAACTACAAGATCCTGCTGATTACATGTAAGGCACTCCATGACCTCGCCCCCAGCTACATTTCCAAGCTCCTTGTCATTCCACTTCATGACCTCTTCAATCCTCAAATCTTGGCCTTCTATCTATCCTCTGCACAAACCACAAATCGAAAGATGATCGCACATTTGCATTCTTAGCTCCAACTCTGTGGAACTATCTTCCACAATCTGTTAGATTGGCCGAATCCTTGGACTGCTTTAAACAATGCCTCAAAACCCATGTATATCGGCAAGCCTTTCTATAGACCGCCCTTCTTGTTCCCATGTCCTGTTTCTTTTCATTTTGGTTGATTTCTCTCTGTGTCATGTTTGTCTATTTTATTAATCTATCTGTTTCAACTTTGCATGTGTATGTGTCTATAAAGCGTTTTTTAACTGTGTGTTTTAAAAAGTACTATATCAATAAAAGCGTCTTTACTTATTTATTTACTTATTTCTTCCACTACTGTTGAGGTATAAAGTTATATTCAATAAGTATTTCTTAGTCTTATCTTTAAGTTTCACTTTTGAAGGTATGTGGTTTTGACTTTTAAAAGTCAAAGGAGTTCATCATTTCCTATAAAAGGTTTGTATAAATATACAATCACACTTTTCAAATGTATGAAAAATCCAATAGACTATAATAAAATAATGCTTTATAAACAACATAGAGAATTTGTTTTTTAAGGCAAAAAAATAGTTTGCACATTGTTTTACCAGTCATAGCTTCAATATTTTCAAGATTCTGAAATGGTGACATATCCAACATACAAGTTTTAGTTGCTATATATATATATATATATATATGTGGCCTGGGAGCAGGTTTGTAGTAGACAACGCCACCTAGGAGAGAGCTTAGGACTCTTGCGCAGGGTGTGCACAGTAGAAATAACCGAACAGACTGGAGTTGAATAATTTATTCAGAAATTATTCGATAAATATTGATGCACAATGCAAGGCAATTAAAACTAGTGATCTAAAAATAATAATCAAAAAGTAAAATGATAAAAGTCCAATAAATATAGGATAAAAGGTCTTCTTTCTTTACGATGCTGAGTCCCTTGCCAGTTCATCACTGCATCCAATTCTCCAGCCACTCCACTGGCAAGATGTTCTCTCCAGTCCACTTTTAGTTCTGTAGCCGTCACGTCCCTTCCGCTGCTGCGCCAAACTTACTGCCGCACTTTGTCTGGACAGCTTGCCCCAGCTGTCCAGACTGTGTGTAGCCCCCCCCCAGTTGATTACCTCCGCATGTTGATTACCTCTGCACAGGTGTGTTCTATTTTGCTGATGGCTCTGGCCAAGTCAAAGTCACAACAGAAACTACACACACAAGGATTCAACAGAATACATGCATAAAAGTTAGTAAACCACAGTAAACATATATAAATAATCATAATTACATTCAAGACAAAATAAGTAAACATAGGATATAATGCATGCAACTCAAAACACAGCAACCCAAAATATAACTGCAATAAAACGGATAAAGTCAATGACAGGCCACAACCTCACACACCCCCACTCTTTAAAGTTGACGGTCCCTGCAACCATTCACTAGTCTCTGTACCGGACAGGACCTTGTCCCTGTGTTGTCCGAGCTGAATGACGGGGTGGTTCTGCAACAGGCATGTCTATGGTATTTTGGAAATACAGCACTGGAGGCTTGACTTGAGCTGGGGAATATGCCCTGGGTGACTCAATGGTAGGAGCAATGCAAGGCTTAAGGGCATTTCGGTGTAGGGTTCTCTTCTTCCCACCTCTCTCTGGCCTGACCCTGTAAACTAGCCCTATGTCCCTGACCAGTCCAACTATCCCTGGGGTTCCGATTGTGCAGTTTTCCCTGCCCCTGTCTGTTCCGGTCTTGCACCCACACCTTTTCCCCTGGGAGAAGTGAATGTGCTTGAGCTCACTGGTCATAATATTGCTTCTCTTGTTGAGCTGCCCCTGTCATTCTCTTGTGGGCAAGGTCATAAGCAAAGGCCAATTTCTTGTGGTGCTCACTAACCTATCCAGCAACATCATATCTAGGCTGTGTGTCGACTACACCCGGACCCTCACAGTTGAGTGAGGTAGGATAGGGCAAGTCCTGTGGCACTATGAGCTGTGTTGTTATATGCCTGTAGTAACTCAGGTATGTATTCTGGCCACCTAATCTGTTTCTCTGCCTTAAGTATGCAGAGCATATTCAGCAAGGTTTGGTTCATCCGTTCCACTCTGCCATTGACTGCAGGGGGATATAGAGTAGTGCAACTCTTTACAATGCCATATATATCACGAAGCTGTTTCATCAGTTCTGATCCAACATTTGGACCTTGGTCTTAATGGAAACGAGATGGGCAGCCAAAGGTTTGGATAATGTTAGACCAAATGGCACAGACAGTAGTTTTTGCAGTTTGGTCAAGAGTGGGGACAGCCCACAAGTAGTGAGGGAACATATCAATCATTCAGCCTTCCTGAACTTGAAAATATGCATTTGGACAACTGTGTTGCCTTAGAATAACAACCAACTAACTACAACCTAAATACCCAACAACACATTAAATGCTTACCATTAATATGTATAGCATCCTCAAGTACAATTAAACCCACCTGGGTTGGGGATTAGAGTTGGGGTGTGGGGGGTTCCCAGCATTTAGTCCTTGTTGTCCCCTCAGATCTGTGGCAACCTCTCTCTATCCTCTTCCTCACTGACAATGATCATGGAGGTCAGAGTTCAGACTGAGATACTGATCTCTGTGGTTGGGTCTTTATACTTAATACACCTGTGTTCATGTAGCTGTCACCTGAACACAGGAACAGCAGTTTACCCTCCTCTTCCTGTTCATCTGTGAACATGATGTGTGGGTGGATGACATGTGAGGCAATCATTTTTGGGAACCTAAAAAGTGTTAAAATGTTCATATAATGTGAGAGAGAGCAAGGCAACTTTCTGAATGCAGTATACAGATGGCATGTGATTTATTGGAATGGTTAAACTTCTTGATACATTTTTCAAAATTCAACAAAGTCACATGTAAGTTTCAGTGTTCATAGCCTCATGCACCAAGGTCAGTGATTGCTCCACTGGACATCAACCGTCTGTTTCCTCCACTGAATGCTGCAGACAGACAAAGATGGTATCCCCTGAAAAGACTCTCTGTTATGGAATTTTCGATCTTCAGGGGTTACAAATTGGGACAAAACTGAGCCTCAGGTCATTGTCAACACATTTTGGCTACACATTCCACTTATCTGTGTTGTCTAGAAGGGTCTTCTTTTTGAGTTTTGACCCAATTTGTAACTCAATTTGTAACTCCTAAAGATGGAAAATTCCATCGCATTCTCCAACCTGTAATGGACCATAGTGCAAACAAAATCCCTCTAAATATGTCAGACAGTAAGTTTACACCGCAGAACAGAAAACCTGACATTAGACTGTTGTGTCGAATTGTTGCAGAAAAATGTATCAGAGCAAAAAGAAACTCTCTCTTAATAAAAAGGGAGTCAGAGGTCCAAGCAGCAAAGTGTTCTTTAATGCCGGCAAAAAAGGGGAACGAGTAGCACTTTTTACAAAGTATCAAATCGCTCCAAAGGTTTTTCTCTGGGGCATTGTTTTTATGTCCTTGGGTCAGCTTAGGCCACAACTTATCATCCAGCCTCCCTAATTTTTGACCAATTATTAAGTTACTTTTTTCCTCGTCACTCGTTGCTGGCAAAAACTCTTCAGACCATGTTTTGAGCTGTTTGTGGGCATATCCCGGCCCACATAATTCTTCCTGATTGTGTCCAATTTTTTATATATAAGTATTGGGAATCACTTTATACCATTATTGTCCAGTTGTCTTCTGGCCTCTTATTTTATTCTAGTTATTCTTAGTCATTTTACACCCTTATTTCTTGATCTCTTCCAGAGGGTATTTTTTCTAAAAGGTGAAGACTTTAATGCAGACCCAAGCAACATGACATGTAATACAAACACACTCAAATTTCTCCAGTATATGATTGTGATTCTTCTATCGTGCCTCTATACGTACAGTGTGGTTAAATATGGTTCATGAGGTTATAGCTACACCAATACAAATTGTATCCCACTAGCCCTTATTGCTTATAAACTTGTAAAATCAATCTGCATAGCTTAATATTGTCTTTAAGCACACCAATGACTTTTAATGAAACTACACCACATTTCCCCCCTTTGGGACTAAAAGTCCCATCGATAATGCTTGGGGATGATAAGGTCCCATTGCCAATCGATATTTATGTACACTGTATTTAGGTTCACAAACCATGTCATCTCTTAATAACAGGGATCCTGCAATATGGGGAATGGGTGACAAATACATCCAAGTCATAGGGGTTCAGGCACATTCATTTAGTTTCAGTATCATAAGTATTAGTTGTAGTCTTAGGTAGCAAGAAAACAAATCAAAAACAATCATGGGACAATACAGTAGTTAGTTGATTGTAGGACTAGATTTTGGTCCTTCCCATAATGAGGGTGGAGCGGGCAGCAGGTCAGTCTCCACTGAGTTGTCGTCAATTTCTCGTTTAGTAGTGGAGCTGACGCCCTTCCCCCCTTTGATGCCTTCTGATTCAGTGTATAAGTACTGCATGGGTTACGGCGGTTGTGGTTGCTGTTCCTGGCGGGTCCTGCTCCTCAAGAGCCATGGAGTTGATGGTGGCTTGTGGGGTGGTGGTGGTCTGCTCTCAGTCCAGGTGGGTCCTGTCGAAGGTGGCTGGAAAGTCCAGGTATACACACCGGCCCAACCTGGAGCTGCATTTCCCCCTGGTGTTGGTCCTGTTGGCATGTGTAGGCCATCCTGGTAATCTGCATTGGATTGCCCATCCATGCCGTAATAGTACAGCCACTGTTCAGCCATGTCTACCTAGGGTGGAACATCACATAATGAGGATTGACACAGACTTCTGCCAGCTACTACTCCCTTTCCTCCTCTGCTTCAGCATCCATCTCCCTGCCAAGCTGCCATAACTCAAGTATTCTTTTATACTTCTGCTCGTATCTAGTTGATAGTCGTTCTAGTCCTGCCTTACCATATCTTTGTAGGAACATGTGAGTGCTAAACAATATATCTTCTCCATAGAATATAGTAATCATGTTGACTGTATATTTAGTGGTAAGGGGAAAGTAGGGAAAATCAGGATAGTCGTAATATCTTGCTGTTGCCTGATTATATCCTGCTGTTACTAAATCATATTCATATGTTAATGAGATTTTAGCACAGTCCTCCCCTACCACCTGATGGTCTTTTTGGTACTCCAATGGGCTCCTGGTTCCATGCTATGTATATGTTATCATCCAATTTCCATGGAGTCTGAGCCGTTCGCCTAATTCTTTTGGTTTTTCTATCTTTTGCTGCTTGCTCACTAATTACAGTACCTTGTCCCGTTACCATAACTGGTGCGCATATCCCTGTCCACTTCCATTACGTTCCATTAACGTTACTTTTACTTGTTGGTTGTCGTCACACAGCCAAAATATATCTGCTAGTGGTCTTGTGCCGTTGTCTAAGGATGGTAAGATGAACTGACTGTAGTACCTATTATTGTTCATAACAATCAGTGGTAGCCCTTGATCTATTATAACTTGTTCACATTGTATTGCTGCAGTGTTTGTAGTACTATATATAAAGTAAGGCATGCTGCTTGGTAGGTGTTTAACTCTCCCCTGTTCTGGCATACGCAGCCACCTATAATCTAGCCGTACACCATCTTCTGATTCTACACTTAGCACTATTCCCAAGTCGCTAACATTATTCATCGTTGTCCCCATCTGTTTCAATGCTACCTTTTCAGTTTGTTGCTGCAGCTTACCATTGAGCGCTACCATTTTCTTTTTCATTTCTTGTCCCCTTGTTATACAGAAGGGATGTTTTATCTTTTTAGTTATTTTAGTTAAGGATGGTGTCCAGGTGTTTAGTTCATTATCTACTCGTTGAGGGCATATAGATGTATTTTTTGTCCAATCCATATTTGTTATACTCTCCCAACTTGCCATTACCGTTGCACAGTAAGCAAAGCAAGTGGATTTATTTGAACATGTTTCTTCTTTTATCCCTGGAATTGGTTTTATTTCTGGCAGTCTTTTTGAGTTATAGCATGTAATACAAGCGCGTTGGCTGACCTGTCTAGCAGAATATTTTACCAATTGATAAAACAAATTGCTCTCCCATCCTAATACCTCCTCTTCATCACTTTGGTGCACTGTTTCCTGCAGGCTTCTAACTTTACTATCGTTCACATACACCCGAGTCAATTTGATCGCTTCTTCGGCATTCATTATGCGTTTGGAACTTATGTTCGTACACTGATTGTAAGAGCATTGCACCCGTATTTGTACTATCCCCTCTGCCAGGCATTGTTGGTGGACTGCATATGTGTCTATTTTCACGTCTCCAGGTCCTAATGTTAGGGTTTGATTGTACTGGGCTGATCTTATGTATGTGAGTGCAATTACCTCTTCCTTCCATATCTTTCCCTCTAATGCTGCTACTAGACCTGTGGCTGGGGCGCATTCTTCCAACTGCTCTTCTTCTGACTTTGCTCTGTCTTTCTGTGCTACTATACCTAGTGAGTATTAAACCCATCCCCAAAATTACTAGTAGCAACGCTTTCCGTCTGTCACTCCCTGGACTTCTCTCATGCTTTTGTCTTCCGATTATAGTAACTCTGTGGGTTACATTCAATGGGAATGGCTCCGGCTGATACTTTCTCTCCTGATGAGACACCTGAAGTTTCCCTGACTTCTGTTGGATCCTCATGACTCTGTCTGACTGGGGTTGAGCTACTACTCTGTGGCTCACCACTCGTTGACCCTCTAACTGTCTCTCCTCCCACTGCTTACTGACTCTCTACATCTAGCAGCTAATCTTTGTGATCTTCTTTCTCCTTGAGGCCCGCACTGCTGTCTCTCCTCTTGTCGGGAGGCGTTGCCGTCCCGTTCTGGTTCTTGTCGGCTTCGTGCTCTGCAGCAATGGTTGAGATGAAACCAAAATCTCTTACCCTCTACTTTTAGTGCAGTTGGGGTGGCTAGGTTCACCTTAAAAGGTCCTTCTCGCCTTGGCTGATCCCACTTTCGTTTGAATACTTTTACGTAGACCCAATCACCGGGCTCGACTGTCCTCAGTTGTTCTGGGATTTCCACGTCCTTGCTCTCAGCCACAGTTTTTATCTGTTGAAACACAACCTTGTGTATTTGGGTTAGATGTTGCAGATAACATGTTAGTTCTCTTTCACATTGTTCAAGGGGTGGCCCTTCATATGGCCCCCTACGATAGGGAACCGGCATCGGTCTCCCTGTAAGCGCTTCATGCGGTGTTAGATGCGTTAGTCGGTTAGCTTGTGTTCGCATAGACATTAATGCCAATGGCAAAGCATCCACCCAGTTAACCTTGTACTGGCTATCTGCCATAATTTTCCTAAGCTTCGTCTTTAAGGTACCATTTGCCCTTTCCACAGCCCCCTGAGACTGTGGATGGTACACACACCCAAACTTTTGTTTGATCCCTAACATCTTTAAGGCTATTCTGAGTGTCTCTGCTACAAATGACGGCCCATTATCAGAACTGATAGTGTCTGGTATTCCAAATCTCGGAAAAACCTCTTTGCACAAGAACTTAGCTACAGATCTACAGTCTGGACCTTTCGTTGGGATCGCTTCTATCCATCTGCTGAATCTGTCGATTACCACCAGGATGTATCTGAACCCTTTTACTCGTTCTGTCATATCTATGAAATCTAACATTAAGTGGCGAAACGGTCCTTCTGGTGGTGGGATGTGTGCTATTGGTGCTGAAAATGCTTTCCTTACATTATGCTGTGCACACACCTCACATTCATGCAATGTTCTATCCACCATAGCCGCTAAATATGGCGACCACCATATCTTCTGAAGCCTTCTCAATACCTCTCCCCTTGCACAATGGTCCCGGCCGTGAGCATCACGAATTGCGATTTGTATCAGTGATGTGGGGAGAACAAAGTGGCCTTGCGCACTGCGCCATAGCCCCTGTGAGGGACCCTCATCTGTTGTTTTAACCGCCCCCCTTTGAAGCCATGCAGAGTGTGCATATGGACCTGACTGCTGTTGTGCTGCAATAAGGGATGCTAAGTTTGTTAAGGGTTCACAATCTTCTGCCACTAGCTGTGGTCCCATACATGTGGATGTAGCTATACGTTTTGCAGCCTCGCCTGCCAAGTTGTTACCCTTGGCAATCAATGAGTTTGTTTTTTGGTGTGCTGCACATTTGATGATGGCTAGTGCCTTAGGGTGATGTATAGCTTCCAGCAGAGCTGATATAGCCTCCCCATGAGTTACTGGGGAGCCATCTGCTCTCAAAAAACATCTTTGTTTCCAAATAACTCCATGAACATGGCATACTGCGTATGCATACTGTGAGTCTGTATAAACATTCAGCGTTTTGTCTGCAGCCAAATGACATGCCGCAGTCAAAGCCTTAATTTCTGCCAATTGTGCTGAACAAGGCTGAGGCAATTTCAATGTTTGTACTTCCGTAAAGATATCATCGGGATGCAACTGTATTATAGCATATCCAGCGTGGTTTCCTGTAGCATCCATGAAACAAGAACCATCTACAAAAAGTGTAAGTTCTGCAATTATAGGCTGGTTATGCAGGTCCCGACGAGGACGTAGGAACACATCTGTAGACTGGACGCAATCATGTGGTGTGCCCTCTATAGGCAGCATCATGCGTGTGGCTGGATTAACTATAGTGCATCGTTGCACTGTGAGTTCAGGGGCTGAGAGGATTACCTCATAGCCTGTTCGTCTTGCTTGTGTTAACACAAATCTGGGGCTCGTGATCAAAGCATGCAGCTGATGAGATGTGTACAAAATGGTTGGATGGCCCATTGTGATTGCTGATGCCTTCTGAAAGGCAAAGGCAGCTGCTGCTAGCCCCTGATAGCAGGGTGGTAGATCTGTTTCAATGTTGTCCAATTTGGTACTATAGTATGCTAGTGGTTGCTTACCTGTTGGCGTATCCTGCATTAACACCGCACATGCATAGCCTGCTTTTTCTGCAACATATAAATGAAAAACATTAGCATAGTTAGGATTACCTAACACTGGTGCTTGTTGCAGGTCATGTTTTAAAGCCAAAAATGCGCCCTCAGCTTCAGCAGTCCATTGCAACTCAGCTGAGCCATTTGTTTGTCCTGCAGCACGGATTAGGCCACGTAGTGGGGCTGTTTTTATAGCATAATCACAGATCCACGGTCGACTAAATCCAGTCATTCCCAGGAATGACAGCATGTGGCCCACTGTCTGAGGTTTTGGAGCTTTTGATACTGCCTCGATCTGTGAGGGAGTGATTGCTCGTTTATTGCCACATAACTGTCTTCCTAAATACTCTACCTGTGTTTGGCAAAACTGCAATTTGTCTTTGCTTACCTTATGTCCCCCTCTTGCTAAAGCCTGTAGAACTGAGAGTGAGTCCTGTACACATTGTTCTTTTGTTAGACTACAAACCAGCAGATCATCTACATACTGTAGCACTGTGCTAGTTACGTTTAGATGTTGCAAATCATTGGCTAGAACTCTGTTAAAAATTGATGGGCTGTCCACGTAGCCTTGCGCAAGACGTGTATAAGTGTACTGCTGGTTTTTATATGTAAAGGCAAACAAGTATTGTGAGTCTAGATGCAATGGTACACTAAAGAATGCTGAACATAGATCAATGACTGTGTACCAGCAGGCATCATGAGGAATATTAGATAACAGAGTGTGTGGGTCTGGGACCACTGGCGTTTCTGCATCTACAATAGCGTTAATGGCACGCAAATCGTGTACCAATCGATAATCATTTGAGTGTGGTTTCTTGATAGGAAAAATTGGTGTGTTGCACGGACTTTTTGTTGGTTTTAGCACGCCTGCTGCTACAAAGCCCTTGATGGTGGGTTCTATACCTGCTATTTGATGGGGCTTTAACGGGTATTGTTTTTTTATACGGCAGTATGATGCCCTGTTTTGTTTTAATTTGGACCGGCTGCGCTGACCTAACCAGCCCTACATCAGTTTTATGTTGTGACCACAGCCCCTGGGGTATCTGTAGTAATAGCACACTGTGTTCTTCTGAGAGTGGCGCTTGAGTAGGAGATCTCTGGCTGAGCAACACTTGGATCCCAGTGCCTTCATCATACGTTCGTAGGGATATTTTCAGATATTGTCCACAGGCAGAGGACTGCACATGGTTTTTTTGAGTTGGTTTCCATGTTGTTATTTGTAAGGCTTTCTTCACCATAGGTCCCATGTCCTTAGCCTTTTTTCCAACTGCAACCATGAGAGTGACATGTGGGGTGGAGTTGGCCACTTGGAACCAATGGCGCAATTCTGGTGGCAGGATGACTGCTGCTGCAGCTCCTTGTGGTCCTACATAGAGGTCCTGACATACCATGGAGAATATTTTTCCTCCCACCAGCTCTTTCCAACATTCTCTGTAATCCACGTGTTGTTGGGTTTCATCATACAGCATAGTACAGTGCAGTGGCGGTTGTGGTTCAGATGCAGAGGGCAGCTCTCTTTGTACCCACGCTTTCCAGGTGTTCCACTGGTGTATTAGCTCTGAGTTGGGCGGCCATTGTATCCAATATACTGCAGGCTGAACATGAGTAGTTGGTTTTTCAAATTCCTTTAGCCCTTTGACTGTCATCATGCTTGAAACACTGTCTTTTAAGTCCAATTTGAGACCTGTGTGGGTGCAGGTAATAGTTGCCTTTAGTGGGCACAGGATGTCTCGTCCCAATAGGTTGATAGGGGTGTTTTCTGAATAGAGTAGGGGTGCTGTTATTGATTTTCCTGATACTATCATATGCACCGGTCGTGTTAGGGGAATTATTTGGGTTGTCCCAGAGAAGCCTACAGTCTGGATGGATTGTCCTGAGAGGGGAAATGAGGAACCTTCGCTGCCTATACAGGAGTATGTGGCTCCTGTGTCCACCATAAAGGCATATTTTCGACTCTGTATTTCAACGGCAACAGTTGGTTCTTCTTGTGGTTGTGTTGAGACGACCGGTGTCATGTGTGCCCCCTCTGGCTTCTCTAGGCACCCCTATTGCCAATCTTTGGCTGGCCCCACCCATGGATTGGTGGGGCAGTCCCTTTGGCGGTGTCCTTTCTGGTCGCACCCCCAACACAACATTTCTTCATCTTGGTTTGAGTTGGACTGGTTTTGGGACTGTGTTTGTCTGTTCATCTGTGGATTTTGTCCTCTTCCTCTCCCTGGGCAAGAGTTTCCTCCCCTTGACCTCGGCTGTCCTCTATAGGGGGGCCCTTGATTTACCTGAGGCTGGTTAACATGTACATGAATAGGTGGTAGGGAAGCAGGTGGCGTCACGGGTGTGACTTCAGGCTGTGCTTGGGGCTGTTTGGGTGTCTGGGGTGTTGCAGACTGTGGAGCTAAAGGTTTTTCCACTGCCACTACTGGAGCCTGTATTTTTGTTTTTTCCTTTTTTTGTTTGGAGTGTAGATCATTCAATTGGAGCTGGGTGAGCTTACTAGCCAGGTTTTTATTTACCTCCACTTCTTTCTGTTTTTCTTTTCTCACATTTTCCACATGATGTACAAGATGTTCAGAAAACAGAGGCCAGTCCATTTTCATCAGCCCTACTACATTATCCAAGCGCTTTTGCACTTCTTGAGGCATGGCTTTCTTTACCATGACCTTGAACAGGCTTTCGGTTGTGCTGTTCTCGTTCCATGCTCCACCAGTTTCCTCCCTCCATTTATTTTGAAAAGACCTTAGGAATTTTGCAGGACACTCTTCATCCCTTAGTCTTTCTCCCTCCAATTTAGATGGGTCCATTTTTTCAGGGTATTGTTTCCTCAGCTGGGCCCATATTCGGCTCCGATATCCATTAAATCCTAATGGATCGTGGCTATTTCCTAGCAGCACCGCCGGCATGTGTGCTCCCTTAAAAACTTCTTCTGTAGCAGCAGTTCCTGCCATGTGCATGAGCAATGCTTTGATGTCACCCAAAGCCAAGGTGACTCCTGCTGTGCTTTCTTCTAATGCTGTGATCCACTTATTAGCTCCCTCATTCAAGTCTGGCAGTCTTCCTGCTAGACCAATCATGTCACAGAAGGACCACGGAGTATATTGAGGAGTCTAGTTTCGACCCTTGGTCACTAATGGCATCTGGCGAAGGGGTGTCTGTTGAGCGTTTGGTCCTGTAGTTTTTCCATTTCGGAGTTGCATATCTAGGGGGCTGAAAGAGGCTTCTGGCCTGGTTGTCCATTCTGCCAATTCTATTGATTCCCCTTGTAATACTTTTGAATGTCTTTGCATCTCTTCCAGTTGTTCCATCTCCTCCAGATGTTCCAACACCAGCCATCTTTTCTCCAAATTTTTTAGCATTTCTCGTTCTCTCTGCTCTTTCAGCAGACGCTCCTCTAGACGTTCTTTTGCTCTCATAAACTCCTCATGTAATATTGCTCGGCGTCTTTTTCCCTCCACTTCATCTTCTACTGTGTGAGCTTCTCTTGGTGGTGGGAGCTGAGTCCCCTCACATCTTGGGAGGAAATGAGCGCGGGGTGTCATTATATCGTCAGTTCGGTATCGTCGTTCTGTATACTGTGACCCCTTCTGGCTGCATCCCTCCTTTTTCTGGCTCTGCACAGGTGAGGCATGTCGTCTCTCTGATCCACAGGCTGTCATTTCCTTGTCATTATATGTTGTTTTGGCTTTGTTTGGATCTAATTTTTCCCACCTGGGAGCGTGTCTTCTGTCCATAAGCCTCACAGGCATCGAGATATGCTGTCCTGGCTTTATCTGTATCTAATTCATCCTCCAGGGAGCGTGTAGCTTGCCTGTAAGTCTCATAGGCGTCATCGGACCGCACACCTCCTTTTTCTTCTTCACAGAGAGGGGAGGCAGCTGGTACCCTTGATGACTCATTGCGTGTCCCAGTTCAATGTGAATCGTCCGGTGATTTCTCCCTCTGCTATAGCTTCTCGTCCCACCAGTGGGCACTGCTTTACTCGTACAGCCTCTTGCTGGGGGGAATATGGAGGTGGCTGGCTTGTTTCCATCGGAGCTGAGGGGGTAATTTGCTGTTCTGCCTTCTTTTTCTTGCTCTTTAAAGCGGGCATCTGTTTTATGTCCAATATATGTTGCTTAGCAGTGTCTCTAAACCAGCTGAGCACTTCACGTTCTCTGGCGCGCTTTCCTTCCCTGCTATTGCTGGTTTCTTTTGCCTTGTAGTGTTTGATGTTAGCTTCTACTTCTTTACAGCAGGCCACGTCAAAAGTCCCCTTCTCAGGCCACTGAAGGATGCCTGTTGTTCGCTTATGCCACGTCTTCATACAATGTCTTATTTGTTTGACCTGGTCTGGATGCTGTCTTATTACTAACTCTACTGGGGTTAGCAGCCCTTCCTGTTTTGTTATTTTAGCTCCCATCACTCCTTGTTTAGCACTGCCTTCTTTTCTGGTGATTTCTGGCTGTCCGTCTTCCCTTGTTAGTATTAAAACTAATATTTTGCCTACTGTAGTAGCCTGTTTTAACCCTGGTACTAACTCTGGGTTGTACTTTAAGAACTCACTCCCATCTTCGGCTCGGGTTTTTTCGAGATACCCAAATTTACCTGTCTCCCACTCTACGTTCCTGGGAACAATCCAAATCTGCAGCCGCGGATCTACTGCCCCTCTATGTCTCCCTGCGATTGCTAGATTTTCAGGGATTCCTAAAAAAGGGCGTAAAGGAAGAATAGCTACACCTTTAGGGTACAGACAAAGATTTTCCAATATAGCAGCTAGGGTGAATGGCACCCATAAACTGCGTATCACGTCTTCCCAAGGTACTGCTGGGAACTCTTCTTTTGTTTGATTCAAATTTATGATCTTTGTCAGTTGCCACAATTTCTGGTTAATTTCTTGTTCAGTCTGCCAGTGTTCTGTGCCGTCCTCGTCAAAATATGTGTGTTCCAGCCAAAAATGTGTTTTTATGCCTTTAGTTTCCACATTTCCCTTATTCAAAAAATGACTAGGGGCCTGTATTTCATTATCACTATCACTTGCTTCTCTCTGTTGAGCCATTCACTATTTTTACACTCTATTCTATTTGTTTAATGTTATTCTTGAGTTTGTGTATGTTCATACACTTTCTCTGCACCTGTGTATGTGGGAATGTGTGTGTGTCTGTTTGACACAATCATCCACTTTCTCCTGCACTTGTGTATGTGGGAATATGTGTGTGTGTGCGTGAGTGTGAGTGCGTGTAGGTGTGTGTGTGTATGTGTGTATGTGTGTAAGCGTGTGTGTGTGTGTATGTGTGTAAGCGTGTGTGTGTGTGTGTATGTGTGTAAGCGTGTGTGTGTGTATGTGTGTAAGCGTGCGTGTGTGTGTGTGTGTATGTGTGTATGTGTGTAAGCGTGTGTGTGTGTATGTGTGTAAGCGTGCGTGTGTGTGTGTGTGTATGTGTGTATGTGTGTAAGCGTGTGTGTGTTTGTGTGCAAGAGAGTGTGTGTGTGTATGTGTGTAAGCGTATGTGTGTGTGTGTGTATGTGCTCTGCACTCCTTATCTACACCTACTCTGGCTTCGCGCCCAGACTTATGCACAGGCCTGCCTTGGCACAATGCCCAGGCTTATTATCTGTTGTCTAGCTCTTCACTTCTCCCTCCTTTTTTCCTCTGCTTTATACACTAGAAAGGGGCCTCTTTTTTTTTTTATAATCCTTTCATACATGTATATTATATTTTTGTACACTACTTCATACTAACTTTAACAGAATTATCACCTCTTCTAGGTGATGTAAAAGATAAGCCTTTATCCTGAGGCTTAAAAATTAGCTCGTTTTACCCTTAAAACGCTAATTTCTGTTTCTCGAGATATATTCTTGTTCATCTATGCAGACCTCCCCACTCTTTGGGAGCGGTATCGTGAACTTTAAGGTATGCCTTTATCCTGAGGCATGACCTTTGACCTTTGACTCTAAGCGCTTACAAAAACTCACACTTATGTTTGTTTTGATTAGGTATGGCAGTCTAATTTAAGAAAACCTCAACCTTTGATCTGTTGGGCTGATTGGCATGGAACTTCACTCTACCAGATTCAACTTAATGGGTGTCCCAGGATGAAGATTCCATGCCGCACAACCCAACGCTCAAAAAAAAATTTATTTATTTATCTATCACCCGTCATTTATCACCCGTCGGTGGGTCACATCGCACTCGACTCCAGATCCAATTTAATGGATGTCCCAGGATCGAAATGCGATGCAACCCCCAACCCGGCGCCAAAAAAAAAAAAAAATTTTTTTTTTTTCTCTCTTTTTTTTTTTTCTTATTTTTTTTTTTTCACATCGGGTGTCAGGGAAATACTGCTCTGATCTTTCTAGCTATCCCTGGTTTATTGCCAACCTAATCAACCCTCCCGCAAAAACCACAGTTGCTAACATCCAAACAACTATACATACATTAAATATGATCTCATCACATTCATTCTTTTCCGCACCATGGTTTTGCTGAGGCATAGCAAACACAAACATCAAAAGACAGACAAAACACTTAACACATATTACACCAGCTACTTGGCCTCTTATAATTTGCTTAAATTTAGACAGGTTAGGTTCAGAGGAATAGATCATTTACCTGGGCGGATCACATCTCCCACACAGACACGACTATTAATTGGCAGATATAAAAAAGGCTCTGCTTACCTCAAGAGTTTGGTGGCCCGTGGGTCTTTAGGGAGGTGAGAGTGCCGCCCCGGCGAAGGATCCAACTTCCTCCTGGCTGGCTCGCCATTTGTTGTGTCGAATTGTTGCAGAAAAATGTATCAGAGCAAAAAAAAAACTCTCTCTTAATAAAAAGGGAGTCAGAGGTCCAAGTAGCAAAGTGTTCTTTAATGCCGGCAAAAAAGGGGAACGAGTAGCACTTTTTACAAAGTATCAAATCGCTCCAAAGGTTTTTCTCTGGGGCATTGTTTTTATGTCCTTGGGTCGGCTTAGGCCACACCTTATCATCCAGCCTCCCTAATTTTTGACCAATTATTATGTTACTTTTTTCCTCATCACTCGTTGCTGGCAAAAACTCTTCAGACCATGTTTTGAGCTGTTTGTGGGCATATCTCGGCCCACATAATTCTTCCTGATTGTGTCCAATTTTTTATATATAAGTATTGGGAATCACTTTATACCATTATTGTCCAGTTGTCTTCTGGCCTCTTATTTTATTCTAGTTATTCTTAGTCATTTTACACCCTTATTTCTTGATCTCTTCCAGAGGGTATTTTTTCTAAAAGGTGAAGACTTTAATGCAGACCCAAGCAACATGACATGTAATACAAACACACTCAAATTTCTCCAGTGTATGATTATGATTCTTCTACTGTGCCTCTATATGTACAGTGTGGTTAAATATGGTTCATGAGGTTATAGCTACACCAATACAAATTGTATCCCACTAGCTCTTATTGCTTATAAACTTGTAAAATCAATCTGCATAGCTTAATATTGTCTTTAAGCACACCAATGACTTTTAATGAAACTACACCACAAGACAAGAAAGGAAGAAGTTAAATGTGTTAATATATTTGTGACAGATGTACTGTAGATAGAAACTACTAAGTAGAGGAGTACTGTATTTAATTAAGTACTGTTTGTTATTTATCATGTTATTTATTTAATTTTTTTATCTGGACCCTCCCCAGAGAAACAAATATTTCTTCTTGAGCCTCCCTGAGTGACTGGGGGAAAGTACCTGACCCTCCATCCACCATAAATAACCATCTTTTATTATATTCATACCAAAGGCAGGTAGTATTGCAAAAAATAAAAAGCAAAGGCTGACCTTTTCCAACCATTACATTTAATAGTGAACCGTGACTCTTAAACCTCTTAAGCCCTCTGACTCCCCTCCCCTCATCAAGAAAAAAAGCAAACTACCAAAAAAAGTTACTTGTGACAATTCCACCTCTGAAAGAAAAATAAGACGCTAACTTAGTCCAGCCAATGTAAAGAGCAAACATCACAGAGGGAGAGAGCGTTATCACCAAAACGAACAGCAAAATGCAAATCCTCCTTACATATAATCACATCATCACATAAACTGTGCACACACAAAACCAACCTGCATATCACACACACACACACACACACACACACATCACAGTGCACACGCAGCCAACATTAGCAACATGTGCATATTAATAACTGTTTTTCCAAATAAAGTAACATTCAAGAGTGGCAGCAGTGACTAGAATAATATCAGCATTAATGAAAGTAACTTGAAAACGAAATCCTAAAGTTGAAGAAAGTCTTGGTTTTCTGCACCTGATTAGCTCGGGTGTAGATCTTCCCTTGCAGATTAACTCCAATTTAAAAGTTCATTTTGAAAAAGGCATGGATAATCCTCACTAGCCATGGTTACTCCCAGCTTGTTTTTTCCAGCTAGTTTGTGATTGTGTCCGCTCCATTTCAGTGCACTGCTTGACATGTAATGGCTAAGGCTGGGAAAACTGTTAAAACTAAGCGTTTAAATGGAGTGTAATCAGCCTGTTATCTGAGTGTAATCTGTAACCCAGCAGCAGCAACCATGTAACAACAACAACAACAACAAACAACAATGACGGCCTACAGGGAAAAGCCATGGTAGCTTTCCTAGCTGACAAATACCTGCCAGCATGGACAGTAATGTACTGTAAACATGTGTTTTGAAAAGAAATAACATCAAAATAAAAAAACACAACACATGTCCCTTCCAATGCTTGCATGCTTCCAATGTAAGTGATGGGAGACAAAATCCACAATCCTTGTGTGAGAGTCCAATGGATGAAAATGAGGCTGCCACTGTTGCTAGGTAGTTGCTTGGACACAGCCCCTGCAGACCAGACTAGGAAATCCTGCTACTTGCTGAGTGGCACATGTCGGTTTGTTTCCTTTTCCTTCTTCTCCTTGGTGGATGATGGATGTTCAACAATGTGTTGCTGTCATGGATGTTTTATAAGAGACAGTGTTTGCTTACTGAGCTTTGGTGGAAGGACAGTAACACTAAGAGGAAATTTCATAGTAAATAGACTGTAAGTTGACCGTGCCCCTAGATTTGACAAGCAGACTGCTGAAGCTTCACATCAACTACAGATGAACTTTAGAATGAAGTCTAGATTTTGTCTATCAGTTACACTGGAAACACATTTACAAGGCTGGTTTGAACAGGAGAAACAATTACAGAAAGTAAAACCTGATTCAGTGTTCTCACAGGCACCTGGCTCTTGTTTTAGGACAGACTTTAAAAATATGAGACTAAAGATCTTCCAGTCAGTCAGAAGAATGTGTGATAACACACTTATGTTGTTCTTCCAAACAACATTGTTTCCACTGACAAGTTTCTCTTGTATCTTTTCAGTCCAGGTTGTTCTCTGGAAACTTAAGGACATGTCAGATAAGAATGAGAATGTTATGTGAAGGCAGTCCATTTTAGAAAATCCCCTGTTTGTTTAATCCAAATTGTTGTTGTATTTTAAAGAAATAATTCCAACATATATTGGTATCAATCCTAGTAAGCCTGTGGAAACTGTGAGGCTTTCATATAACATTTTCTATTTACACATACAGTACAAACAGTTTGTTAATAGTGAAACTTTTGAGGTTATTAAGGTAAAATTGGCACATCTGTATAGTTTCCCATGCTGAGGCTGAGGTATTGTCAGCAGAGGTATGTTTGTCAATCAGGACTTGAATTTTAATAATTCTTGCAGTATTGTAAATCACATCTTAACAAGACCATGTGATATTATGTCATTAAAACAACACGACAATATAAAACAGCAGAGTTAACAAAAGCAGTTTAATCAAGATAATTACACAGAAAACAGAGTCCAAACCCATCATGACACTAAAAGTAGTGCTGTTGGTTGAAAAGTGCGTTTGAACTTTAGTAAGTTCGTGTTGGAGAGACTGAACTGAACTTTTCTGTCACAACAGCTCAATACAGATGAATTACTGTAGAACACTATAGAAAAAAATGATAGGATCATGTGGGGTATGTTTTATCTATTTCTATTAAAACAAAACATAATGCAGGTGACAGATGCTGGGAGAAATGGGATGTAACATGACAGAAGGAAACAAATACAAATGCACCTCAGCTGCAGCACCCTCACCATCCAAAAGCTGCTGATCCTTGTGTTGTGTTTATCACCACAGATGAGAAATATGTTGTTACAGCATTGTTAAAGACTTCTTAATGTTACCAGTATGTTACAGTAAGTAAGTTAATCGAGATCCAAAGGTCTCTGACCACAGTTCAGAGCCACTGCTCTGGGAAAATAACAGGACAAAAGCTGCTCTAAAATGAGAAATAATGAATGGAAAACATAAACTATTAAAACATTTAGATCAACTCTGCTGCTCAAGATCTGAACCTGCTCAGTGTGAAACTTAAAAATGTGAGATTTAAAAATGCAAGCAGGTCATGAGTTTCTGAAGTCAGAGGCCACATTTTCAATCAGCTTTTGAACTGGGCTTATGTGTGATGAGTAATAAACAAGAAACTGTATTTTGGTGTGGTTACCTTCTGAATACAAATCATTACACCAAGCAATAAAATAAAACATTGCAGGTTTTGGTTAATGTTGCAGTAAAATGTGATCCCTGACAAACACACTGAGCCTCTAAAATCATAAAGATTTCCTGCTTCTTTGCTGAATTTTCTTTTTACTTGTCAGCAGCAGATGTGATGTCACGTGGGAAAATGTCCCAAGCGTCCATCCCAGGACGGTGATTCTTCCAGTCCGGCTGAAGAGGAGGATTGTTTAAAGCCATCAAACAACCCAACCAGTAGCACTCAGAGGCCAGATGTGTGAAATCCACCCTCACATGCTGGGGGACTTGATCTTCATATTCAGAGAGATAAGTCTGTATGGGAGAAAGTGTAACTTAAAATGTTGAGTCCTGTAAATCAAAGATCAGACATCTCATTGTCCCATTGTATCTACAGATGTACTTGTGTACTGTCTTGTTTCAGAAGATGTAACATCTATCAAACATACCTTCAGAACATCTTCTTTCTTGCTGTAGAACAGAACCATTTGAAGGTTCTGAATTGCTAATTGTCTGTACTCTTTAACCTGGAACAAAAGAAAAATGCTGCTTACACAAGAACAGTAGCACAAGCTTAATGATCCAGTTTTAGACAAAAGTCTTCCAGTCCAATACCTGCTGAGGTGTCCGTCCACTGCTGGGCTCAATCAGTCCAAACACTTCAACTATCTGCTTCTTCTTTTGCTCCATTTGGTTTGATGCATCTTCAAACACTTTCTATAATTATCAGTTTAAATTTTAGCCACGTAAATACACAGAACAACCAAAGAAACTTGAATTCCAAGTTTGTGAAATTGAACAGGAACTGAGTAAGTAGACTACAGAGTGATGTCACTTCAACAGACTGCACTGTACCTGAATCAGAGCTTTGGTAGACCCTGAGCGCACATCATTTGATTTCAGATGATCTTTGATTTTAGGCCACTGCTGCACTCTCAGATTGTCAAACATCTCTGTCAGTCTGGTTTTACTAACTGGGTTGTTCATGCTCTCCGTGTCTCCTGTCTTTATTGAAACAGCCACATCTCCTGCCACTCTGTACAAAGATTAAATGTGATTTTCAATCTTTCTAAGTCAACATGTGAAGCAAATTAGAATAAGTAGATTCAGCTCTTTGCATGTACAGTACCTGTTTTTGAATGACTTTAGTTCTTCCTCTTTTTGTTTCAGAGCAGCTCTGTGGGGTAAAAATGCAACATGTGAAAAAGCCTCATGCTATTATTCAACAAATAATGAAACATTAACTGAATTAATGTTTGCATCAATGATATAACACTCTGAATCACCAGGATTAGTCAAACTACAATGAAAATAAAGGACCAGTGTGTAGAATTTAGTGGCATCTAGCAGTGAGGTTGCAGATTGAAACCAATGAATACCCCTCCTCTCCCCCTCCAAGCATGTAGGAGAACCTACAGTGGCCATGAAACTCACAAAAATGCAAAAGGCCCTCTCTAGAGCTAGTGTTTGGTTTGTTTGTTGTGGGCTACTGTAGAAACATGGCAGTGCAACATGGCAGGCTCTGTGGAAGAGGACCCGCTCCCTATGTAGATATAAACGCTCATTCTAAGGTAACGTAAATACAATGATTCTTATTTCAGGTGATTATACACTAATGGAAACATACTTATGAATATTTTATTCCATTTCTGCCAATAGATCCCCTTAAATTCTACATACTGGCCCTTTAAAGCCTGTTTCATGTGTCATTAAAAGTAAGTTCAGAAAAATACTTACGTTGCTTCGTTCAGTTTCTCTTTGTAAAATGTTTCCATCTCAGTCATACTGTGTTAAAAACATCATAAATGGGTAGTTTGGTTAAAACACTTCAGAACAAAGATTAATGAGTAAAAACATTGATTCTGTGAACATTCATGACTGATTGGATGGCTGATTATCAAACTGTCTGTTAGGTCCATTAATCCAATATTTTTAGAAACAAACCTTTGTTTGTGTTCCTGTTCCTGTTAATAAAAACAATAGAAATGTTGGATAGACTGATAATGTAATAATTGTAAATAATGTATCAACAATGTGTTGTTTACTGTGTTTCTTAGCGCCTGTGTTGACCGCGTTAAGTCAGCAAGTTAGCAGGTATTACCAGGCCTATACCCATTGTAGTAGTTGTACCCCGGGGGCCTAGCCTACACAATGAGCCCCTTTGATGGAGCCCCCATAACTCATGTTAAAGGTTTATATGACTTGTTTATTAAGAAATATGGTGTATAATGTGCAAACATAATTTGTACTGAAATATTGAAGACGGAATAACCTCAAATAAAAGGTTGAGAATATGGTTTGGTATCTCTGGGACTGCCCTCTAGTGGTTCTCTTCATACTTTTCTGACAGAAGATTTGTTGTGTCTGCTGATGTTTTACCTCCTCTCAAGCATCGTCTATGTATGGGGTGCCACAGGGCTCCATTCTAGGACCAGTTTAATTTCTCTACGTTTACTCCCTTTGGGCCACATTATCAAACAGCATGATATTTCATTTCATTGCTATGCTGATGATACTCAACTGTATTTATCCTGCAAACCACCTGAATCAGCTAAGTTATCGTCCCTACATTATTGCCTAGCTGCAGTTAAGGATCGGATAGTAGAAAAATCTCTTCAGCTTAATTCCTCCAAAACAGAAATCCTCATTATGAACCCTGAGCACACTGATGGCCAAGTTCTGCCTGCTCTTGGCTCTCTAGCTCAGCATGCTGTACCCACTGTTAAAAACCTTGGAGTTATTTTGGATCAGAAGCTCACTCTGGAGTCTCATGTTAAGAGGCTAGCTCAGTCGTGCTTCTTCCACTTGAGAAATTTCAATAGAATTAGATCTTTTATGTCTTTTAACTATCTTCAAAGAGTTATTCATGCTTTGATCACTTCTCGTCTGGATTATTGTAATGCTGTGTTTACATGCCTTGGCCAAAACATGACTGCACGGCTTCAGGGTGTCCAAAATGCAGCCGCCAGACTTTTAACAAATCATGAAAGCATGATCATGTCTACCCTAAGTTAGCTTCCCTTCACTGGCTGCCTGTCTGATTTAGAATTGATTTTGACTTTTTACTCTTGACCTTTAAGGCCCTGAACGGTATGGCACCGAGCTACCTGGCTGAGTTTCTAAATCATTACTGACCAGTTCGTAGCTTGAGATCCTCTGATAAGACCCTGTTAGCTCTTCCTGGCCAAGGCTGAAGATGAAGGGCGACAGAGCTTCTGCTGTCAGGGCTCCAACCATTTGAACAGCTAAGCAGAGGAACTCAAAACATACTTCTACCGTATGGCTTTTTATTAATTATTTTATCTGTTACTTATTTCATGTTACTTTTATGTTTTACCTTTATCCATTATTTCTAACTTTACTTTTAACTGTTTCATGTGTTATTAAGTTTATTGACTGTGATTTTGTATTTGATTGTTTTCCTGCTTTCTTTTATTTGTTCTTGTTTGTGAAACACTTTGTAACAGTTGTTTTGAAAAGTGCTCTATAAATAAAGGTTATTATTATAATCATTATTATTACTATTATTATTATTATTGTTATTATCATCATTATATTTTGTTGTATGACGAAATACATTTGCTGTAATTTTTTATAATTTGGGGTGAACTAATTATTCAGTAGAGAAACACAGTGGGATTATTTCACAGGTTTCTCTGTTTTGAATGAGAGTGAGCTCTCCTGCCATTTAAAGATAAAAAACAAGTTTTGAAAAAATGTGCAGTAATAAACTTTTAAGCTGTAATTTGAATGTTTGATTTTCCTATCTAAACATATGAAGCTAATTAGAATAAGTAGATTCAGTTCTTTGCATGTACAGTACCTGTTTTTGGGTAACTTCAGTTTTTCCTCTTTTTGTTTCAGAGTAGCTCTGTGGGGTAAAAATGCAGCATGTGAAAAAGCCTCATGCCATTATTCAACAAATAATGAAGCATCAACTGAATTAATGTTTGCATCAATGATGTAACACTCTGAATCACCAGGATTAGTCAAACTACAGTGAATTTAAAGGACCAGTGTGTAGAATTTAGTGGCATCTAGCAGTGAGGTTGCAGATTGAAACCAATGAATACCCCTCCCCTCCCCTTCCAAGCATGTAGGAGAACGTACACTGGCCACAAAACTCACAAAAAACACAAAGGCCCTCTCTAGCGCTAGTGTTTGGTTTGTCTGTTGTGGGCTACTGTAGAAACATGGCGGTGCAACAAGGTGGGCCCCGTGGAAGAGGACCAACTCCCTATGTAGATATCAAGGCTCATTCTAAGGTAACGAAAACACAGTGATTCTTATTTCAGGTGATTATACACTAATTAAAACATACTTATGAATATTCTATTCCATTTCTGCCAATAGATCCACCTAAATTCAACAAACTGGTCCATTAAAAGTAAATTCAGAAAAATACTTACGTTGCCTCATTAAGTTTCTTTTTATAAGATGTTTCCATCTCAGCCATACTGTGTTAAAAACATCATAAATGGGTAGTGTGGTTAAAACAGTTAAGAGGAAAGATTAATGAGTAAAAACATTGATTCTGTGAACATTCATGACTGATTGGATGGCTGATTATCAAACTGTCTGTTAGGTCCATTAATCCAATATTCTTAGAAACAAACCTTTTTTTGTGTTCAAGTTCCTGTTGTTCACATCGCTGGCAGCTGCATTTGTATAAATAATAATAATAAAAACAATAGAAATGTTAGATAGACTGATAACGTAATAATTGTAAATAATGTATGAAAAATGTGTTGTTTACTGTGTTTCTTAGCGCCTGTGTCGACTGTGTTAAGTTAGTGAGTTAGCAGGTATTACCAGGCCTATACCCATAGTAGTAGTAGTACCCCGGGGGCCTAGCCTACACAATGAGCCCCTTTGAGGGAGCCCCCATAACTCATGTTAAAAGTTTGTATGACTTGTTTATTAAGAAATATGGTGTATAATGTGCAAACATAATTTGTATTGAAATATTGAAAACCGAATAACCTCAAATAAAAGGTTGAGAATATGGTTTGGTATCTCTGGGACTGCCCTCTAGTGGTTCTCTTCATACTTTTCTGACAGAAGATTTGTTGTGTCTGCTGATGTTTTACCTCCTCTCAAGCATCGTCTACGTATGGGGTGCCACAGGGCTCCATTCTAGGACCAGTTTAATTTCTCTACATTTACTCCCTTTGGGCCACATTATCAAACAGCATGATATTTCATTTCATTGCTATGCTGATGATACTCAACTGTATTTATCCTGCAAACCATCTGAATCAGCTAAGTTATCGTCCCTACATTATTGCCTAGCTGCGGTTAAGGATCGGATAGTAGAAAAATTTCTTCAGCTTAATTCCTCCAAAACAGAAATCCTCATTATGAACCCTGAGCACACTGATGGCCAAGTTCTGCCTGCTCTTGGCTCTCTAGCTCAGCATGCTGTACCCACTGTTAAAAACCTTGGAGTTATTTTGGATCAGAAGCTCACTCTGGAGTCTCATGTTAAGAGGCTAGCTCAGTTATGTTTCTTCCACTTGAGAAATTTCAATAGAATTAGATCTTTTATGTCTTTTAATGATCTTCAAAGAGTTATTCATGCTTTGATCACTTCTCGTCTGGATTATTGTAATGCTGTGTTTACATGCCTTGGCCAAAACATGACTGCACGGCTTCAGGGTGTCCAACATGCAGCTGCCGGACTTTTAACAAGTCAGGAAAGCATGATCATATCTACCCTAAGTTAGCTTCCCTTCACTGGCTGCCTGTCTGATTTAGAATTGATTTTGACTTTTTACTCTTGACCTTCAAGGCCCTGAACGGTATGGCACCGAGCTACCTGGCTGAGTTTCTAAATCATTACTGACCAGTTCGTAGCTTGAGATCCTCTGATAAGACCCTGTTAGCTCTTCCTGGTCAAGGCTGAAGATGAAGGGCGACAGAGCTTCTGCTGTCAGGGCTCCAACCATTTGAACAGCTAAGCAGAGGAACTGAAAACATACTTCTACCGTATGGCTTTTTATTAATTATTTTATCTGTTACTTATTTCATGTTACTTTTATGTTTTACCTTTATCCATTATTTCTAACTTTACTTTTAACTGTTTCATGTGTTATTAAATTTATTGACTGTGATTTTGTATTTGATTGTTTTCCTGCTTTCTTTTATTTGTTCTTGTTTGTGAAACACTTTGTAACAGTTGTTTTGAAAAGTGCTATATTAATAAAGGTTATTATTATAATTATTATTATTATTATTATTATCATTATTGTTATTATCATCATTATATTTTGCTGTATGACGAAATACATTTGCTGTCATTTTCTATATTTTTGGGTGAACTAATTATTCAGTAGAGAAACACAGTGGGATTATTTCACAGGTGTCTCTGTTTTGAATGAGAGTGAGCTCTCCTGCCATTTAAAGATAAAAAACAAGTTTTGAAAAAATGTGTAGTAATAAACTTTTAAGCCGTAATTTGAATGTTTGATTTTCCTATCTAAACATATGAAGCTAATTAGAATAAGTAGATTCAGTTCTTTGCATGTACAGTACCTGTTTTTGAATGTCTTCAGTTCCATCTCTTTTTGTTTCAGAGTAGCTCTGTGGGGTAAAAATGCAGCATGTGAAAAAGCCTCATGCCATTATTCAACAAATAATGAAGCATCAACTGAATTAATGTTTGCATCAATGATGTAACACTCTGAATCACCAGGATCAGTTATTTTCAATGTGTTGCAGGGCTGTTGTGTTGGATTGTATTGTATTCTTCAGGTTTTACTGTGTCCACACTTTGTATGTCAGACTACAGTGAATTTAAAGGACCAGTTTGTAGAATCTAGTGGCATCTAGCAGTGAGGTTGCAGATTGAAACCAACTGAATACCCCTCCCCTCCCCTTCCAAGCATGTAGAACATACTGTGGTGTATTTTCATTAAAAGTCATTGGTGTGGTTAAAGAAAATATTAAGCTATGCAGATTGATTTTATAAGTTTATAAGCAATAAGGGCTAGTGTGATACAATTTGTATTGATGTAGTTATAATCTCATGAACCATAATTAATCACACTGTACGTATAGAGGCACGATAGAAGAATCATAATCATACACTGGAGAAATTTGAGTGTGTTTGTATTACATGTCACTTTGCTTGGGTCTGCTAAAGTCTTCACCTTCTAAAAAAATACTCTCTGGAGGAGATCAAGAAATAAGGGTGTAAAATGACTAGAATAACTTACAAAAAATAAAAGGCCAGAAGACAACTTGGCAATAATGGTGTAAAATGATTCCCAGTACTTATATAAAAAATTGGATATAATCAGGTAGAATTGAATATGCCAGTACATATCCTCAAACACCTCAAAACCTGTTTTGAAGAGTTTTGACCAACAAGGAGTGACGGAGATAAAAGATAGATAATAATTGGTCAAAAATTAGGGAGGGTGGATGATAAGGTGTGACCTAAGTTGACCCAAGGGCATAAAAACAATGCCCCAAGGAAAAACCTTTGGAGCGATTTGGTTCTTTGTAAAAGTGCTGATTGCTCCCCTTTTTTGCCGGCATTAAAGAACACTTTGCTGCTTGGACCTCTTACTCCCTTTTTATTTTCAAGAGAGAGTTTTTTGCTCTGGTACCTTTTTCTGCAACAATTTGATACAAAAGTACACTGGCCACAAAACTCACAAAAAACACAAAGGCCCTCTCTAGAGCTAGTGTTTGGTTTGTCTGTTGTGGGCTACTGTAGAAACATGGCGGTGCAATATGGCAGGCTCTGTGGAAGAGGACCCGCTCCCTATGTAGATATAAAATCTCATTCTAAGGTAACAAAAACACAACAATTCTTATTTCAGGTGATTATACACTAATGAAAACATACTTATGAATATTTTTTTCCATTTCTGCCAATAGATACACCTTAATTCCACAAACTGGTCATTTAAAGCCTGTTTCCTGTGTCATAAAAAGTAAATTCAGAAAAATACTTACGTTGCCTCATTAAGTTTCTTTTTATAAGAAGTTTCCATCTTAGCCATACTGTGTTAAAAAAAACATCATAAATGGGTAGTTTGGTTAAAACACTTCAGAACAAAGATTAATGAGTAAAAACATTGATTCTGTGAACATTCATGACTGATTGGATGGCTGATTATGAAACAGTCTGTTAGGTCCATTAATCCAATATTTTTAGAAACAAACCTTTGTTTGTGTTTAACTTCCTGTTGTTCACACCGCTGGCAGCTGCATTTGTATAAATAATAATAATAAAAATAACAGAAATGTTAGATAGACTGATAATGTAATAACTGTAAATAATGTATCAACAATGTGTTGTTTACTGTGTTTCTTAGCGCCTGTGTTGACCGTGTATGTTAACGAGTTAGCAGGTATTACCAGGCCTATACCCATTGTAGTAGTACTACCCCGGGTGCCTCACCTAGACGATAAGCCCCTTTGATTGAGCCCCTGTAGCTCATGTTAAAAGTTTGTATGACTTGTTTATTAAGAAATATGGTGTATAATGTGCAAACATAATTTGTATTGAAATATTGAAGACCGAACAACCTCAAATAAAAGGTTGAGAACATGGTTTGGTATCTCTGGGACTGCCCTCTAGTGGTTCTCTTCATACTTTTCTGACAGAAGATTTGTTGTGTCTACTGATGTTTTACCTCCTCTCAAGCATCGTCTACGTATGGGGTGCCACAGGGCTCCATTCTAGGACCAGTTTCATTTCGCTTAATTTTCTCCCTTTGGGCCACATTATCAAACAGCATGATATTTCATTTCACTGCTATGCTGATGATACTCAACTGTATTTATCCTGCAAACCATCTGAATCAGCTAAGTTATCGTCCCTACATTATTGCCTAGCTGCAGTTAAGGATTTGATAGTAGGAAAATTTCTTCAGCTTAACTCCTCCAAAACAGAAATCCTCATCATAAATCCTGAACACACTCATGGACAAGTTCTGCCTGCTGTTGGCTCTCTAGCTCATCATGTGGTACCCACTGTTAAAAACCTTGGAGTTATTTAGGATCAGAAGCTCACTCTGGAGTCTCATGTTAAGAGGCTAGCCCAGTCGTGCTTGTTCCACTTGAGAAATTTCAATAGAATTAGATCTTTTAATGATCTTCAAAGAGTTATTCATGCTTTGATCACTTCTCGTCTGGATTATTGTAATGCTGTGTTTACATGCCTTGGCCAAAACATGACTGCACGGCTTCAGGGTGTCCAAAATGCAGCTGCCGGACTTTTAACAAATCATGAAAGCATGATCATATCTACCCTAAGTTAGCTTCCCTTCACTGGCTGCCTGTCTGATTTAGAATTGATTTAAAATGTTACTCTTCACCTTTAAGGCCTTGAACGGTATGGCACCGAGCTACCTGGCTGAGCTTCTGAATCATTACTGACCAGTTCGTAGCTTGAGATTCTCTGATAAGACCCTGTTAGCTCTTCCTAGTCAAGGTTGAAGATGAAGGGCGACAGAGCTTCTGCTGTCAGGGCTCCAACCATTTGAACAGCTAACCAGAGGAACTTAGACTAGAAAATTCACTGCCCTCCATTAAATTGTCTCCCAAAACTTACTTGTAGTGTATGGCTTTTTATTAACTATTTTATCTGTTACTTATTTTATGTTACTTTTATCAAATCAAATCGAATTTATTTATAAAACACATTTAAAAACAACCACAGTTAACCAAAGTGCTGTACAATAAGGTATCAAGAATAAATTAAAACAATGCAACAGGGTAACATCAAACAAGAAACAAGAACAAATAGGAAACAAATATTAGTAGAAAATGGAGATGGAAGATGGAGCCAAGAGGGAGCATGTATAAGGTGAATAAGATGGGCCCTAAAATGGAGCCTTGAGGGACTCCACAGGTGATGGGAGCAGACAAGGAGAAGAGGTTTCCAATTTTGACAGAGAATGACCTGTGTGCTAGGTAGGAGGCAAACCACTGGAGGGTGCTGCCCTGAATACCAAACTGATGCTCAAGACGGTGCAGGAGAATAGTGTGGTCGACTGTGTCAAAAGCGGAGCTAAGGTCCAGAAGAATCAGGATGGCACATTTTTCCAGAGTCAAGAGATAAGAGCAGATCGTTGGAGACTTTCAGCAGAGCTGTCTCTGTGTTGTGACAGGCCCTGAAACCTGATTGAAATTTCTCCATATTGTTATTTTCTAAGAAGGTCAGGAGCTGTGAGTAGACAATTTTTTCCAAGACTTCTGATAGAAATTGCAGTTTTGAAGGGCCGGAAATTATCCAGAACAGTTGAAGCGAGGTTGGGCTTTTTAATATTACTATTGCATGTTTAAGGCTGGATGGAACAGAGCCAGTTTCTAGACTACTGTTTAGGATGCGTAATATTGTGGGACCAACCGTGGCAAACACTTCTTTTAAGAGGCATGGTGAGAGAATATCCAGAGGACAAGAAGTTGGCTTAGTGTGTGTGACTATGTCTATGATATGATCAAGGGACACAGGCTCAAACTTGCTGAGGATTCAGAAAAATACTTACCTTGCTTCATAACGTTTCTTTGTGTAAGATGTTCCCATCTTAGCCACTCTGTGTTTAAAACATCATAAATGAGTAGTGTGGTTAAAACACTTAAGAACAAAGATTAATGATTAAAAATACTGATTCTGTGAACATTCATGACTGATTGGATGACTGATTATCAAACTGTCTGTTAGGTCCAATAATCCAATATTTTTAGACACAAAGTTTTGTTTGTGTTTAACTTGCTGTTGTTCACACCGCTGGCAGCTGCATTTGTATAAATAATAATAATAGAAATAACAGATATGTTAGATTGACAGATGATGTAATAACTGTAAATAATGTATGAAAAATATGTTGTTTACTGTGTTTCTTAGCACCTGTGTCGACCGTGTTAAGTTAGCGAGTTAGCAGGTATTCCCGGGCCTATACCCATAGTAGCAGTACTATCTCGTGGGCCTAGCCTGGACAATGAGCCCCTTTGAGGGAGCCCCCGTAGCTCATGTTAAAAGTTCATATGACGTGTTTATTAAGAAATAAGGCATATAATATGCAAACATAATTTGTATTGAAATATTGAATGCCTACCGTTGAGCTCACATAATTTGATTTCAGATGATCTTTGATTTAAGGCCACTGCAGCAGTCTAAGGTCGTTATACATCTCTATCAGTCTGGTTTTACCAACTGGGTTGTTCATGCTCTCTGTGTCTCCTGTCTTTATTGAAACACCCAAATCTCCTGCCACTCTGTACAAAGATTAAATGTGATTTTCAATCTTTCTAAGTCAACGTGAACAGCAGATTAGAATAAGTCTATTCAGCTCTTTGCATGTACAGTACCTGTTTTTGAATGACTTCAGTTCCATCTCTTTTTGTTTCAGAGCAGCTCTGTGGGGTGAAAATGCAGCATGTGAAAAAGCCTCATGCCATTATTCAACAAATAATGAAGCATCAACTGAATTAATGTTTGCATCAATGATGTAACACTCTGAATCACCAGGATTAGTTATTTTCAATGTGTTGCAGGGCTGTTGTGTTGGATTGTATCGTATTCTTCTTGTGTTACTGTGTCCACACTTTGTATGTCAGACTACAGTGAATTTAAAGGACCAGTTTGTAGAATTTAGTGGCATCTAGCAGTGAGGTTGCAAATTGAAACCAACTGAATACCCCCCCTCCCCTCCCCTTCCAGGTGTGTAAGAGAAACTACGGTGGCCATATAACTCACAAAAAAACACAAAAGGCCCTCTCTAGAGTCAGTTTTTGGTTTGTCTGTTGTGGGCTATTGTAGAAACATGGCAGTGCAACATGGTGGCCCCGTGGAAGAGGACCCGCTCCCTATGTAGATATAAAGGCTCATTCTAAGATAACATCAACACAACGATTCTCATTTCAGGTGATTATACACTAATTAAAACATACTTATGAATATTCTATTCCATTTCTGCCAATAGATACACCTAAATTCAACAAACTGGTCCATTAAAAGTAAATTCAGAAAAATACTTACGTTGCCTCATTAAGTTTCTTTTTATAGGATGTTTCCATCTCAGCCATACTGTGTTAAAAACATCATAAATGGGTAGTGTGGTTAAAACAGTTAAGAGGAAAGATTAATGAGTAAAAACATTGATTGGGTGAACATTCATGACTGATTGGATGGCTGATTATCAAACTGTCTGTTAGGTCCATTAATCCAATATTTTTAGACACAAAGTTTTGTTTGTGTTTAACTTCCTGTTGTTCACACCGCTGGCAGCTGCATTTGTATAAATAATAATAATAGAAATAACAGATATGTTAGATTGACAGATGATGTAATAACTGTAAATAATGTATGAAAAATGTGTTGTTTACTGTGTTTCTTAGCGCCTGTGTTGACCGTGTATGTTAACGAGTTAGCAGGTATTACCAGGCCTATACCCATGGTAGTACAACCCGGGGGCCTAGCCTACACAATGAGCCCCTTTGATGGAGCCCCTGTAGCTCATGTTAAAAGTTTGTATGACTTGTTTATTAAGAAATATGGTGTATAATGTGCAAACATAATTTGTATTGAAATATTGAAGACGGAACAACCTCAAATAAAAGGTTGAGAACATGGTTTGGTATCTCTGGGACTGCCCTCTAGTGGTTCTCTTCATACTTTTCTGACAGAAACTGTGTTGTGTCTACTGATGTTTTACCTCCTCTCAAGCATCATCTACGTATGGGGTGCCACAGGGCTCCATTCTAGGACCAGTTTAATTTCTCTACATTTACTCCCTTTGGGCCACATTATCAAACAGCATGATATTTCATTTCACTGCTATGCTGATGATACTCAACTGTATTTATCCTGCAAACCATCTGAATCAGCTTAGTTATCTTCCCTACATTATTGCCTAGCTGCAGTTAAGGATTTGATAGTAGGAAAATTTCTTCAGCTTAACTCCTCCAAAACAGAAATCCTCATCATAAATCCTGAACACACTCATGGACAAGTTCTGCCTGCTGTTGGCTCTCTAGCTCAGCATGCTGTACCCACTGTTAAAAACCTTGGAGTTATTTTGGATCAGAAGCTCACTCTGGAGTCTCATGTTAAGAGGCTAGCTCAGTTATGCTTCTTCCACTTGAGAAATTTCTCTAGAATTAGATCTTTTATGTCTTTTAATGATCTTCAAAGAGTTATTCATGCTTTGATCACTTCTCGTCTGGATTATTGTAATGCTGTGTTTACATGCCTTGGCCAAAACATGACTGCACGGCTTAAGGGTGTCCAAAATGCAGCCGCCAGACTTTTAACAAATCATGAAAGCATGATCATATCTACCCTAAGTTAGCTTCCCTTCACTGGCTGCCTGTTTGATTTAGAGTTGATTTAAAATGTTACTCTTGACCTTCAAGGCCTTGAACGGTATGGCACCGAGCTACCTGGCTGAGTTTCTAAATCATTACTGACCAGTTCGTAGCTTGAGATCCTCTGATAAGACCCTGTTAGCTCTTCCTGGTCAAGGCTGAAGATGAAGGGCGACAGAGCTTCTGCTGTCAGGGCTCCAACCATTTGAACAGCTAAGCAGAGGAACTCAAAACATACTTCTACCGTATGGCTTTTTATTAATTATTTTATCTGTTACTTATTTCATGTTACTTTTATGTTTTACCTTTATCCATTATTTCTAACTTTACTTTTAACTGTTTCATGTGTTATTAAGTTTATTGACTGTGATTTTGTATTTGATTGTTTTCCTGCTTTCTTTTATTTGTTCTTGTTTGTGAAACACTTTGTAACAGTTGTTTTGAAAAGTGCTATATAAATAAAGGTTATTATTATAATCATTATTATTACTATTATTATTGTTGTTGTTATTATCATCATTATATTTTGCTGTATGACGACATACATTTGCTGTAATTTTCTATATTTTGGGGTGAACTAATTATTCAGTAGAGAAACACAGTGGGATTATTTCACAGGTGTGTCTGTTTTGAATGAGAGTGAGCTCTCCTGCCATTTAAAGATAAAAAACAAGTTTTGAAAAAATGTGCAGTAATAAACTTTTAAGCCGTAATTTGAATGTTTGATTTTCCTATCTAAACATATGAAGCTAATTAGAATAAGTAGATTCAGCTCTTTGCATATACAGTACCTGTTTTTGAATGTCTTCAGTTCCATCTCTTTTTGTTTCAGAGCAGCTCTGTGGGGTAAAAATGCAGCATGTGAAAAAGCCTCATGCCATTATTCAACAAATAATGAAGCATCAACTGAATTAATGTTTGCATCAATGATGTAACACTCTGAATCACCAGGATCAGTTATTTTCAATGTGTTGCAGGGCTGTTGTGTTGGATTGTATTGTATTCTTCAGGTGTTACTGTGTCCACACTTTGTATGTCAGACTACAGTGAATTTAAAGGACCAGTGTGTAGAATTTAGTGGCATCTAGCAGTGAGGTTGCAGATTGAAACCAATGAATACCCCTCCCCTCCCCTTCCAAGCATGTAGGAGAACGTACACTGGCCACAAAACTCACAAAAAACACAAAGGCCCTCTCTAGCGCTAGTGTTTGGTTTGTCTGTTGTGGGCTACTTTAGAAACATGGCGGTGCAACATGGCAGGCTCTGTGGAAGAGGACCCGCTCCCTATGTAGATATAAAATCTCATTCTAAGGTAACAAAAACACAACAATTCTTATTTCAGGTGATTATACACTAATGAAAACATACTTATGAATATTTTTTTCCATTTCTGCCAATAGATACACCTAAATTCCACAAACTGGTCATTTAAAGCCTGTTTCCTGTGTCATTAAAAGTAAATTCAGAAAAATACTTACGTTGCCTCATTAAGTTTCTTTTTATAAGATGTTTCCATCTTAGCCATACTGTGTTAAAAAAAACATCATAAATGGGAAGTGTGGTTAAAACACTTCAGAACAAAGATTAATGAGTAAAAACATTGATTCTGTGAACATTCATGACTGATTGGATGGCTGATTATCAAACTGTCTGTTAGGTCCATTAATCCAATATTTTTAGAAACAAACCTTTGTTTGTGTTTAACTTCCTGTTGTTCACGTCGCTGGCAGCTGCATTTGTATAAATAATAATAATAAAAATAACAGAAATGTTAGATAGACTGATAATGTAATAACTGTAAATAATGTATGAAAAATGTGTTGTTTACTGTGTTTCTTAGCACCTGTGTCGACTGTGTTAAGTTAGCGAGTTAGCAGGTATTACCAGGCCTATACCCATAGTAGTAGTAGTACCCCGGGGGCCTAGCCTACACAATGAGCCCCTTTGATGGAGCCCCTGTAGCTCATGTTAAAAGTTTGTATGACTTGTTTATTAAGAAATATGGTGTATAATGTGCAAACATAATTTGTATTGAAATATTGAAGACGGAACAACCTCAAATAAAAGGTTGAGAACATGGTTTGGTATCTCTGGGACTGCCCTCTAGTGGTTCTCTTCATACTTTTCTGACAGAAACTGTGTTGTGTCTACTGATGTTTTACCTCCTCTCAAGCATCGTCTACGTATGGGGTGCCACAGGGCTCCATTCTAGGACCAGTTTAATTTCTCTACATTTACTCCCTTTGGGCCACATTATCAAACAGCATGATATTTCATTTCACTGCTATGCTGATGATACTCAACTGTATTTATCCTGCAAACCATCTGAATCAGCTAAGTTATCTTCCCTACATTATTGCCTAGCTGCAGTTAAGGATTTGATAGTAGGAAAATTTCTTCAGCTTAACTCCTCCAAAACAGAAATCCTCATCATAAATCCTGAACACACTCATGAACAAGTTCTGCCTGCTGTTGGCTCTCTAGCTCATCATGTGGTACCCACTGTTAAAAACCTTGGAGTTATTTTGGATCAGAAGCTCACTCTGGAGTCTCATGTTAAGAGGCTAGCCCAGTCGTGCTTGTTCCACTTGAGAAATTTCAATAGAATTAGATCTTTTAATGATCTTCAAAGAGTTATTCATGCTTTGATCACTTCTCGTCTGGATTATTGTAATGCTGTGTTTACATGCCTTGGCCAAAACATGACTGCACGGCTTCAGGGTGTCCAAAATGCAGCTGCCGGACTTTTAACAAATCAGGAAAGCATGATCATATCTACCCTAAGTTAGCTTCCCTTCACTGGCTGCCTGTCTGTTTTACAATTGATTTAAAATGTTACTCTTCACCTTTAAGGCCCTGAACGGTATGGCACCGAGCTACCTGGCTGAGCTTCTGAATCATTACTGACCAGTTCGTAGCTTGAGATCCTCTGATAAGACCCTGTTAGCTCTTCCTGGTCAAGGTTGAAGATGAAGGGCGACAGAGCTTCTGCTGTCAGGGCTCCAACCCCTGAACAGCTAACCAGAGGAACTTAGACTAGAAAATTCACTGCCCTCCATTAAATTGTCTCCCAAAACTTACTTGTAGTGTATGGCTTTTTATTAACTATTTTATCTGTTACTTATTTCATGTTACTTTTATCAAATCAAATCGAATTTATTTATAAAGCACATTTAAAAACAACCACAGTTAACCAAAGTGCTGTACAATAAGGTATCAAGAATAAATTAAAACAATGCAACAGGGTAACATCAAACAAGAAACAAGAACAAATAGGAAACAAATATTAGTAGAAAATAACACCAAGATTTCTGGCATGAGAATTAAAGTAAGGGGCCAGGGGCCCTAAGAGATTAGCTATACCCCCACTGGAGTTGGAGGGACCAAATAAAACCACTTCAGTCTTACTAGCATTTAACTGAAGATAGTTTTGTGTCATCCAATTTTGTATATCCCAGACGCAGTCAAGAAGGGACCTAACTGCATTATCATTGCTATCACCAGGTTCTAATGGGAGGTATAGCTGTATATCATCTGCGTAGCAATGATAGGAGATATTGTGCTTGTTGAAGATGGAGCCAAGAGGGAGCATGTATAAGGTGAATAAGATGGGCCCTAAAATGGAGCCTTGAGGGACTCCACAGGTGATGGGAGCAGACGAGGAGAAGAGGTTTCCAATTTTGACAGAGAATGACCTGTCTGCTAGGTGGGAGGCAAACCACTGGAGGGTGCTGCCCTGAATACCAAACTGATGCTCAAGACGGTGCAGGAATATAGTGTGGTCGACTGTGTCAAAAGCGGAGCTAAGGTCCAGAAGAATCAGGATGGCACATTTTTCCAGAGTCAAGAGATAAGAGCAGATCGTTGGAGACTTTCAGCAGAGCTGTCTCTGTGTTGTGACAGGCCCTGAAACCTGATTGAAATTTCTCCATATTGTTATTTTCTAAGAAGGTCAGGAGCTGTGAGTAGACAATTTTTTCCAAGACTTCTGATAGAAATTGCAGTTTTGAAGGGCCGGAAATTATCCAGAACAGTTGAATCGAGGTTGGGCTTTTTAATATTACTATTGCATGTTTAAGGCTGGATGGAACAGAGCCAGTTTCTAGACTACTGTTTAGGATGCGTAATATTGTGGGACCAACCGTGGCAAGCACTTCTTTTAAGAGGCATGGTGAGAGAATATCCAGAGGACAAGAAGTTGGCTTAGTGTGTGTGACTATGTCTATGATATGATCAAGGGACACAGGCTCAAACTTGCTGAGGATTCAGAAAAATACTTACCTTGCTTCATAACGTTTCTTTGTGTAAGATGTTCCCATCTTAGCCACTCTATGTTTAAAACATCATAAATGAGTAGTGTGGTTAAAACACTTAAGAACAAAGATTAATGATTAAAAATACTGATTCTGTGAACATTCATGACTGATTGGATGGCTGATTATCAAACTGTCTGTTAGGTCCAATAATCCAATATTTTTAGACACAAAGTTTTGTTTGTGTTTAACTTGCTGTTGTTCACACCGCTGGCAGCTGCATTTGTATAAATAATAATAATAGAAATAACAGATATGTTAGATTGACAGATGATGTAATAACTGTAAATAATGTATGAAAAATATGTTGTTTACTGTGTTTCTTAGCGCCTGTGTCGACCGTGTTAAGTTAGCGAGTTAGCAGGTATTCCCGGGCCTATACCCATAGTAGCAGTACTATCTCGTGGGCCTAGCCTGGACAATGAGCCCCTTTGAGGGAGCCCCTGTAGCTCATGTTAAAAGTTCATATGACGTGTTTATTAAGAAATAAGGCATATAATATGCAAACATAATTTGTATTGAAATATTGAATGCCTACCGTTGAGCTCACATAATTTGATTTCAGATGATCTTTGATTTAAGGCCACTGCAGCAGTCTAAGGTCGTTATACATCTCTATCAGTCTGGTTTTACTAACTGGGTTGTTCATGCTCTCTGTGTCTCCTGTCTTTATTGAAACACCCAAATCTCCTGCCACTCTGTACAAAGATTAAATGTGATTTTCAATCTTTCTAAGTCAACGTGAACAGCAGATTAGAATAAGCCTATTCAGCTCTTTGCATATACAGTACCTGTTTTTGAATGACTTTAGTTCTTCCTCTTTTTGTTTCAGAGCAGCTCTGTGGGGTAAAAATGTAGCATGTGATTGTTGTATTCAACAAATAATGAAGCATCAACTGAATTAATGTTTGCATCAATGATGTAACACTCTGAATCACCAGGATCAGTTATTTTCAATGTGTTGCAGGGCTGTTGTGTTGGATTGTATCGTATTCTTCAGGTGTTACTGTGTCCACACTTTGTATGTCAGACTACAGTGAATTTAAAGGACCAGTTTATAGAATTTAGTGGCATCTAGCAGTGAGGTTGCAAATTGAAACCAACTGAATACCCCCCCTCCCCTCCCCTTCCAGGTGTGTAAGAGAAACTCACAAAAAAAACACGAAAGGCCCTCTCTAGAGTCAGTTTTTGGTTTGTCTGTTGTGGGCTACTGTAGAAACATGGCGGTGCAACATGGCGGCCCCGTGGAAGAGGACCCGCTCCCTATGTAGATATCAAGGCTCATTCTAAGGTAACATCAACACAACGATTCTAATTTCAGGTGATTATACACTAATTAAAACATACTTATGAATATTTTATTCCATTTCTGCCAATAAATCCACCTAAATTCTACATACTGGTCCTTTAAAGCCTGTTTTATGTGTCGTTAAAAGTAAGTTCAGAAAAATACTTACGTTGCTTCGTTCAGTTTCTCTTTGTAAAATGTTTCCATCTCAGTCATACTGTGTTAAAAACATCATAAATGGGTAGTTTGGTTAAAACACTTCAGAGCAAAGATTAATGATTAAAAACATTGATTCTGTGAACATTCATGACTGATTGGATGGCTGATTATCAAACTGTCTGTTAGGTCCATTAATCCAATATTTTTAGAAACAAACCTTTTTTTGTGTTCAAATTCCTGTTGTTCACACCACAGGCAACTGGATTGGACACCCTCTTCTGTCTTAGATCTTTTGCTGTATAAGGAAATACATACATAAATAAATTTTAAAAAATGTTATATAGACTGTAAACTGTGAATAATGTATGAAAAATGTGTTGTTTACTGTGTTTCTTAGCGCCTGTGTCGACTGTGTTAAGTCAGCAAGTTAGCAGGTATTACCAGGCCTATACCCATAGTAGTAGTAGTACCCCGGGGGCCTAGCCTACACAATGAGCCCCTTTGAGGGAGCCCCCATGACTCATGTTAAAAGTTTGTATGACTTGTTTATTAAGAAATATGGTGTATAATGTGCAAACATAATTTGTATTGAAATATTGAAAACCGAATAACCTCAAATAAAAGGTTGAGAATATGGTTTGGTATCTCTGGGACTGCCCTCTAGTGGTTCTCTTCATACTTTTCTGACAGAAGATTTGTTGTGTCTGCTGATGTTTTACCTCCTCTCAAGCATCGTCTACGTATGGGGCGCCACAGGGCTCCATTCTAGGACCAGTTTAATTTCTCTACATTTACTCCCTTTGGGCCACATTATCAAACAGCATGATATTTCATTTTATTGCTATGCTGATGATACTCAACTGTATTTATCCTGCAAACCATCTGAATCAGCTAAGTTATCGTCCCTACATTATTGCCTAGCTGCGGTTAAGGATCGGATAGTAGAAAAATCTCTTCAGCTTAATTCCTCCAAAACAGAAATCCTCATTATGAACCCTGAGCACACTGATGGCCAAGTTCTGCCTGCTCTTGGCTCTCTAGCTCAGCATGCTGTACCCACTGTTAAAAACCTTGGAGTTATTTTGGATCAGAAGCTCACTCTGGAGTCTCATGTTAAGAGGCTAGCTCAGTCATGCTTCTTCCACTTGAGAAATTTCTCTAGAATTAGATCTTTTATGTCTTTTAATGATCTTCAAAGAGTTATTCATGCTTTGATCACTTCTCGTCTGGATTATTGTAATGCTGTGTTTACATGCCTTGGCCAAAACATGACTGCACGGCTTCAGGGTGTCCAAAATTCAGCCGCCAGACTTTTAACAAATCATGAAAGCATGATCATGTCTACCCTAAGTTAGCTTCCCTTCACTGGCTGCCTGTCTGATTTAGAATTGATTTTGACTTTTTACTCTTGACCTTCAAGGCCCTGAACGGTATGGCACCGAGCTACCTGGCTGAGTTTCTGAATCATTACTGACCAGTTCGTAGCTTGAGATCCTCTGATAAGACCCTGTTAGCTCTTCCTGGTCAAGGCTGAAGATGAAGGGTGACAGAGCTTCTGCTGTCAGGGCTCCAACCATTTGAACGGCTAAGCAGAGGAACTCAAAACATACTTCTACCGTATGGCTTTTTATTAATTATTTTATCTGTTACTTATTTCATGTTACTTTTATGTTTTACCTTTATCCATTATTTCTAACTTTACTTTTAACTGTTTCATGTGTTATTAAGTTTATTGACTGTGATTTTGTATTTGATTGTTTTCCTGCTTTCTTTTATTTGTTCTTGTTTGTGAAACACTTTGTAACAGTTGTTTTGAAAAGTGCTATATAAATAAAGGTTATTATTATAATCATTATTATTATTATTATTATCATTATTGTTATTATCATCATTATATTTTGCTGTATGACGAAATACATTTGCTGTCATTTTCTATATTTTTGGGTGAACTAATTATTCAGTAGAGAAACACAGTGGGATTATTTCACAGGTGTCTCTGTTTTGAATGAGAGTGAGCTCTCCTGCCATTTAAAGATAAAAAACAAGTTTTGAAAAAATGTGTAGTAATAAACTTTTAAGCCGTAATTTGAATGTTTGATTTTCCTATCTAAACATATGAAGCTAATTAGAATAAGTAGATTCAGTTCTTTGCATGTACAGTACCTGTTTTTGAATGTCTTCAGTTCCATCTCTTTTTGTTTCAGAGTAGCTCTGTGGGGTAAAAATGCAGCATGTGAAAAAGCCTCATGCCATTATTCAACAAATAATGAAGCATCAACTGAATTAATGTTTGCATCAATGATGTAACACTCTGAATCACCAGGATTAGTTATTTTCAATGTGTTGCAGGGCTGTTGTGTTGGATTGTATTGTATTCTTCAGGTGTTACTGTGTCCACACTTTGTATGTCAGACTACAGTGAATTTAAAGGACCAGTTTGTACACAACACAACAAACACAACAATTCTTATTTCAGGTGATTATACACTAATGAAAACATACTTATGAATATTTTTTTCCATTTCTGCCAATAGATACACCTAAATTCCACAAACTGGTCATTTAAAGCCTGTTTCCTGTGTCATTAAAAGTAAATTCAGAAAAATACTTACGTTGCCTCATTAAGTTTCTTTTTATAAGATGTTTCCATCTCAGCCATACTGTGTTAAAAAAAAACATCATAAATGGGTAGTTTGGTTAAAACACTTCAGAACAAAGATTAATGAGTAAAAACATTGATTCTGTGAACATTCATGACTGATTGGATGGCTGATTATCAAACTGTCTGTTAGGTCCATTAATCCAATATTCTTAGAAACAAACCTTTGTTTGTGTTTAACTTCCTGTTGTTCACATCGCTGGCAGCTGCATTTGTATAAATAATAATAATAGAAATAACAGATATGTTAGATTGACAGATGATGTAATAACTGTAAATAATGTATGAAAAATGTGTTGTTTACTGTGTTTCTTAGCACCTGTGTCGACCACGTTAAGTCAGCAAGTTAGCAGGTATTACCAGGCCTATACCCATTGTAGTAGTACTACCCCGGGGGCCTAGCCTACACAATGAGCCCCTTTGATGGAGCCCCTGTAGCTCATGTTAAAAGTTTGTATGACTTGTTTATTAAGAAATATGGTGTATAATATGCAAACATAATTTGTATTGAAATATTGAAGACGGAATAACCTCAAATAAAAGGTTGAGAACATGGTTTGGTATCTCTGGGACTGCCCTCTAGTGGTTCCCTTCATACTTTTCTGACAGAAGATTTGTTGTGTCTACTGATGTTTTACCTCCTCTCAAGCATCGTCTACGTATGGGGTGCCACAGGGCTCCATTCTAGGACCAGTTTAATTTCTCTACATTTACTCCCTTTGGGCCACATTATCAAACAGCATGATATTTCATTTCATTGCTATGCTGATGATACTCAACTGTATTTATCCTGCAAACCATCTGAATCAGCTAAGTTATCTTCCCTACATTATTGCCTAGCTGCAGTTAAGGATCGGATAGTAGAAAAATCTCTTCAGCTTAATTCCTCCAAAACAGAAATCCTCATCATAAATCCTGAACACACTCATGGACAAGTTCTGCCTGCTGTTGGCTCTGTAGCTCATCATGTGGTACCCACTGTTAAAAACCTTGGAGTTATTTTGGATCAGAAGCTCACTCTGGAGTCTCATGTTAAGAGGCTAGCTCAGTCATGCTTCTTCCACTTGAGAAATATCTCTAGAATTAGATCTTTTATGTCTTTTAACTATCTTCAAAGAGTTATTCATGCTTTGATCACTTCTCGTCTGGATTATTGTAATGCTGTGTTTACATGCCTTGGCCAAAACATGACTGCACGGCTTCAGGGTGTCCAAAATGCAGCTGCCGGACTTTTAACAAATCAGGAAAGCATGATCATATCTACCCTAAGTTAGCTTCCCTTCACTGGCTGCCTGTCTGTTTTACAATTGATTTAAAATGTTACTCTTCACCTTTAAGGCCCTGAACGGTATGGCACCGAGCTACCTGGCTGAGCTTCTGAATCATTACTGACCAGTTCGTAGCTTGAGATCCTCTGATAAGACCCTGTTAGCTCTTCCTGGTCAAGGTTGAAGATGAAGGGCGACAGAGCTTCTGCTGTCAGGGCTCCAACCCCTGAACAGCTAACCAGAGGAACTTAGACTAGAAAATTCACTGCCCTCCATTAAATTGTCTCCCAAAACTTACTTGTAGTGTATGGCTTTTTATTAACTATTTTATCTGTTACTTATTTCATGTTACTTTTATCAAATCAAATCGAATTTATTTATAAAGCACATTTAAAAACAACCACAGTTAACCAAAGTGCTGTACAATAAGGTATCAAGAATAAATTAAAACAATGCAACAGGGTAACATCAAACAAGAAACAAGAACAAATAGGAAACAAATATTAGTAGAAAATAACACCAAGATTTCTGGCATGAGAATTAAAGTAAGGGGCCAGGGGCCCTAAGAGATTAGCTATACCCCCACTGGAGTTGGAGGGACCAAATAAAACCACTTCAGTCTTACTAGCATTTAACTGAAGATAGTTTTGTGTCATCCAATTTTGTATATCCCAGACGCAGTCAAGAAGGGACCTAACTGCATTATCATTGCTATCACCAGGTTCTAATGGGAGGTATAGCTGTATATCATCTGCGTAGCAATGATAGGAGATATTGTGCTTGTTGAAGATGGAGCCAAGAGGGAGCATGTATAAGGTGAATAAGATGGGCCCTAAAATGGAGCCTTGAGTGACTCCACAGGTGATGGGAGCAGACGAGGAGAAGAGGTTTCCAATTTTGACAGAGAATGACCTGTGTGCTAGGTGGGAGGCAAACCACTGGAGGGTGCTGCCCTGAATACCAAACTGATGCTCAAGACGGTGCAGGAATATAGTGTGGTCGACTGTGTCAAAAGCGGAGCTAAGGTCCAGAAGAATCAGGATGGCACATTTTTCCAGAGTCAAGAGATAAGAGCAGATCGTTGGAGACTTTCAGCAGAGCTGTCTCTGTGTTGTGACAGGCCCTGAAACCTGATTGAAATTTCTCCATATTGTTATTTTCTAAGAAGGTCAGGAGCTGTGAGTAGACAATTTTTTCCAAGACTTCTGATAGAAATTGCAGTTTTGAAGGGCCGGAAATTATCCAGAACAGTTGAATCGAGGTTGGGCTTTTTAATATTACTATTGCATGTTTAAGGCTGGATGGAACAGAGCCAGTTTCTAGACTACTGTTTAGGATGCGTAATATTGTGGGACCAACCGTGGCAAGCACTTCTTTTAAGAGGCATGGTGAGAGAATATCCAGAGGACAAGAAGTTGGCTTAGTGTGTGTGACTATGTCTATGATATGATCAAGGGACACAGGCTCAAACTTGCTGAGGATTCAGAAAAATACTTACCTTGCTTCATAACGTTTCTTTGTGTAAGATGTTCCCATCTTAGCCACTCTATGTTTAAAACATCATAAATGAGTAGTGTGGTTAAAACACTTAAGAACAAAGATTAATGATTAAAAATACTGATTCTGTGAACATTCATGACTGATTGGATGGCTGATTATCAAACTGTCTGTTAGGTCCAATAATCCAATATTTTTAGACACAAAGTTTTGTTTGTGTTTAACTTGCTGTTGTTCACACCGCTGGCAGCTGCATTTGTATAAATAATAATAATAGAAATAACAGATATGTTAGATTGACAGATGATGTAATAACTGTAAATAATGTATGAAAAATATGTTGTTTACTGTGTTTCTTAGCGCCTGTGTCGACCGTGTTAAGTTAGCGAGTTAGCAGGTATTCCCGGGCCTATACCCATAGTAGCAGTACTATCTCGTGGGCCTAGCCTGGACAATGAGCCCCTTTGAGGGAGCCCCTGTAGCTCATGTTAAAAGTTCATATGACGTGTTTATTAAGAAATAAGGCATATAATATGCAAACATAATTTGTATTGAAATATTGAATGCCTACCGTTGAGCTCACATAATTTGATTTCAGATGATCTTTGATTTAAGGCCACTGCAGCAGTCTAAGGTCGTTATACATCTCTATCAGTCTGGTTTTACTAACTGGGTTGTTCATGCTCTCTGTGTCTCCTGTCTTTATTGAAACACCCAAATCTCCTGCCACTCTGTACAAAGATTAAATGTGATTTTCAATCTTTCTAAGTCAACGTGAACAGCAGATTAGAATAAGCCTATTCAGCTCTTTGCATATACAGTACCTGTTTTTGAATGACTTTAGTTCTTCCTCTTTTTGTTTCAGAGCAGCTCTGTGGGGTAAAAATGTAGCATGTGATTGTTGTATTCAACAAATAATGAAGCATCAACTGAATTAATGTTTGCATCAATGATGTAACACTCTGAATCACCAGGATCAGTTATTTTCAATGTGTTGCAGGGCTGTTGTGTTGGATTGTATCGTATTCTTCAGGTGTTACTGTGTCCACACTTTGTATGTCAGACTACAATGAATTTAAAGGACCAGTTTATAGAATTTAGTGGCATCTAGCAGTGAGGTTGCAAATTGAAACCAACTGAATACCCCCCCCTGTCTGTTGTGGGCTACTGTAGAAACATGGCAGTGCAACATGGCGGCCCCGTGGAAGAGGACCAACTCCCTATGTAGATATCAAGGCTCATTCTAAGGTAACATCAACACAACAATTCTAATTTCAGGTGATTATACACTAATTAAAACATACTTATGAATATTCTATTCCATTTCTTCCAATAGATCCACCTAAATTCTACATACTGGTCCATTAAAGCCTGTTTTATGTGTCGTTAAAAGTAAATTCAGAAAAATACTTACGTTGCTTCGTTCAGTTTCTCTTTGTAAAATGTTTCCATCTCAGTCATACTGTGTTAAAAACATCATAAATGGGTAGTTTGGTTAAAACACTTCAGAACAAAGATTAATGATTAAAAACATTGATTCTGTGAACATTCATGACTGATTGGATGGCTGATTATCAAACTGTCTGTTAGGTCCATTAATCCAATATTTTTAGAAACAAACCTTTTTTTGTGTTCAAATTCCTGTTGTTCACACCGCTGGCAGCTGGATTGGACACCCTCGTCTGTCTTAGATCTTTTGCTGTATAAGGAAATACATACATAAATAAATTTTAAAAAATGTTATATAGACTGTAAACTGTGAATAATGTATGACAAATGTGTTGTTTACTGTGTTTCTTAGCGCCTGTGTCGACCGTGTATGTTAGCGAGTTAGCAGGTATTACCAGGCCTATACCCATAGTAGTAGTGGTTGTAACCCGAGGGCCTAGCCTACACAATGAGCCCCTTTGATGGAGCCCCCGTAGCTCATGTTAAAAGTTTGACTTGTTTATTAAGAAACAAAGTGTATAGTATGCAAACATAATTTGTATTGAAATATTGAAGGCCGAATAAACTCAAATGAGAGAAATGTAATGTTTTATTTTTGGGTACTCGTGATGTTTTGTTATTATTTAATATGCATTAATCAGACAACGAGAGTATCTGTGTAGGAATTGGAAGCAGAGAATACTGTGTAGTGATTGTCAACCTAAAGTGCTATTTTCACGTTTTGCAGGAAAACTTTATTAAATCTGTAGCAACAGTTTGAGCCTATAAGACACTGTTCTGTTGACCGCTACACTGGCCTGGTTCTAGACTCTTAATTTTGTTTTCTTACATTATCTGCAATTTTTACATTACCAGGATTAAAGATACAAATTTAGTCGCACTGGATGGTACAAAATCTCTAACACTCATGAGCTGGATGCTTTCCTGGTCTGGTGGGCACAGTGGCAGTATTAATTTTGTAATTTTCGTCATTGTTTTCGTCAATGACATTTTTTCATTGATGAAAACCAGAAGATAACTAAAAACTCAAACTCACAGAGACTTGTTGGGTCTCTGTAAATTAAAGAGTATGGTCTTGACCTGCTCTATATGAAAAGTGCCCTGAGATGACTTTTGTTGTGATTTGGCACTATATAAATAAAAATTGATTGATTGATTGATTGAGACGAGTTGGGATGACACTTGATGTCAAGGAAAACAAGACCCTTTGTAAACCGTGTGAAGCGACAATCACCGGTAAAAACACAACGAATTTGAAGTGTTGAAGTAATCCTGAAATTCATGCAAAGTAGACTTCAATGTTCTTTTTTTCTTTTCAAGCTAATGTTATTTAACAGCTAACCCGAGCTGGTGTGTTTTCACTAAGCTTGTAATACAATACAAGCTAAAAGAAACCACCGCTATCTCTACTCCCACTCCCATTGTTTCTCTTATCAAAATTTGTCTGATGTGTATTAGAATGCTGTATTATGTATTATGTGTAAAATGATTTAACTGAGTTTAAATGTTTGTTCTCTGATCAAATTGTATTAAACAGCAAATCTTTATCTTGGCTCCTGTTGATTCGATGCAGGTTGAGGGCAAAGGTGACGTTGAAAGAGTGAGAAGAACACAGCAATCACACAACTAGAAAATGCAATTTCTGTAGAAATTGCGTGTGATTGCTGAAAGCAAATTTAGATTGCATAACTGGAAGATGAACACTATTGAAAAATCTACCAAGGTTACAATCAGCAATGGATAGAATTGAACCCCCACCCTCATGTTTGTAAGACAGACATGCTATGCATTGAGCTAACATGTCACACAGCAATGCCAGGCCAGATTTTGGTGTTTAGTCTATCAATTGCATGAAATTGACAAAACAGCAGTTCAGTTCAGCTCAGCTCAGCAAGCAGATTCACATCAGCTGTGCACGCCTGCATCCTTCGACTCTACTGAGTTCTGCCCTAAGCAGGGCTCAAAGTCACAGTCTTTGGATCTAAAAGGAGCACAGAAGGGACATAAAACTTAAACCACTGTACTACTCAGACAGGATCTATTGAATTTGAAAACATGTATTTAACAAGAATAGCAATCCACATCTTTGGTGATAATGTTAAGGTAAGCTAGAGAGGAATTGACATATGGTACATGATAGAGATGTAAAGCAACTTTGTACATGACAGCAATATTACGAGGAGCACTGCAGTAAGCAGGTATTGAACACACAACCTTCTAAACCAGCGAGCCAACAGACATTCACAAAAATGAGAGGAAAAAATCTCCATTTTGATGATGAAAATGTATTTGTCTCAAACTAGAGCTTGAAGCCCAGAGATGTGTACATCATCAGTGAAAGCAAGATTAGTTTTACATGAGAATGAATGATATGTGTAAAACGTGTTTGAAGGAAGAGAGAATCTGTATGTTTAAGAAACTGATGTGAGAGGAGACACACATGCTGCAGACTGTATTGCAGTCAATGAGAACATGACATGGACCCTCTATCAATTAAGGTTCAGATGTCAAAAAGTATAAGTACTATGTGAAATGTATTTACATTTTGAGAGAGAGGAGGCTTGTGGCAACATACTGAGGCAAGATATATGCTTAAGGAGTTAAAACTGTGGAAGTGACAACTGTTTAGAATTTTTTTTCTGGTCTAAAATTATCTGTGCTCTCCACTGTGCCTGATCACATGACACACTGGTGAGACCTGACAAAGTCTGCAAAACCCCTGATTTTGGGCTTGAATTGCTGAAAAACTACAACAGATATCACTGAACTATCTGATAACTTTGAAAATTCAAAGTTTTGTGAACATTTTAAAGTTTGAATGGCATCTGTACGATAAGGGACTTCTGAGCAGTTGAGTGTCAAACTGACAAAGGTTCCAACTCAGTTGGACGGGTCGTCCCATAGACTGACATTACAAAATGTAATGTTTTAAAAAATTATATAAAATAAGTGAAACATGTTACATTTCAGAAAAATACAAGAACACATCTGCTAAATGGTTTTTATAGCACAAAGTATGCATCAGTTGAAATGCGGCAAAAAATGTACGGAAGACGGAATAAGAATATAGACTGACAAGCAGCAATCACACAATAAAGATTTGGATAACAAAAGTGTGAATGCTTTCAGCATTGCTTTGTTTTTGTAGCATGAACACTCACTACATAGAAAACACATTTTTAAGGTCCTCCAAAGTCATCAATTCCTCCCTGTCACTTAAATCACTGCACAATAATGGCCTAAAGAACAGCTGCAGGTAAAGTTATATCTGACCAGTTCCACCCTACTTATTATCTGTTTAAACCTCTGTCCTCTGGGAGGTGCTACAGGTCTCTTTCCACCAAAACAACCAGGTTCAAGAACAGCTTTTTTCCTGTTGCAATAAGGACTCTGAATTCTGCCTCTTAATCTAAAACTCCTGCATCTTGCTTTGTGTTACATACAGCTCTTCATTGTCTATATTATTTAGTCTATAAATATGTTATTTCTGCTCATCATGAGTGCTCTTTTCCATCATGCACTGAAAACATTCCACTGACTACTCTCACGTGGTCAGTAAAGTGAAGTGATACATTTGATTTAAAAACTGATAATGTAATAACTCTGAAATGCGATAAAACTGTAAATTGAACTCATAATGTAAAAACTTTGGATGATGCAATAAAAACAGTTAACAATAAACAATAAAAAATGTTATTACATTATCCACTGTCTTCAAACATGAGGGTCAAGATATTTAACACGGCCGTTTTACAAGACAAAAACTGTTTGCACAGAAGCAGAATGACTTTCACCCTTTGTCAGTATTATAAAGAAATGTGCACCTATTGATCTGTTTATGAATTTCACGCATATTTGAAATTGTGTGCAGGTGCACAAGCTTGATTTCTACTCACACAGTGCATTCATATGTATATATATTGCTTAAACACACCATAAATCAACTATTTTCATATGAATACATCTATCTGCATTACCTTTCTGTCAATGAAAAGAAGGGCAAAGAAAAAGAGGAATTTCTGGCTGAGAGCAGCTCTCATTACACGTTTATTCACATGGCTGCAGTTATGTGCATTACCTATATAGTGTAATTATTCAGCAAGCCATGACACAATCAGCAGTGAAACTATATGTCAGTCATTGTCATCAAATGTCAGACAGGTGCTTTACAATAAAGGATAAAATGAAAAACAGACACAGCAAAATACTGAAGGACCAAAAGGAAGATAAATATATTAAAAAAACATAACTGAACACGCAACAGCTTTGATTGGCATAATGTAAACTGTGAATTGTATTAACCACAAACAAATAATTCACATTAAATTAAACTGATCCAAAGCATACAAAATAATGTTATATATGAGATTTGATCTCTGACCTCATGGTTACTTTTTCACTGTACCAGATCAAACCTGCCTCGCTCTAAAAAACTGTACTGTGTTTATTTGTGGAAAATGGTGTGTGCATGGTTTTGGCATTAATCCAAAATGTTGATGAACTAAACATTTGCCCTTGATGTTGCTTCAAGTTGTTCTTTACAAACAGAGAGCTGCCAAGCTCACTAAAAATGTAACAAGCAGCTTTTATTTCTGTTTCTCATACTGTTTGAATGATGGAAATAATCAAATCTGCTGCTTGTATTTCACTACATGACAACATTCCTCCTTCTACAATATGTAATATTAAAAGTCAAAGTTGATTTTTTGGGTTTTTTTTTTTTTACCTCATTTTGCCTCTTCTCCTTTGTCTCGTCCAAAGTGAAAATGTTTTGTCAGTCTGACAGCAGAACTCATATGACACTCAGCAGACCAGGAGGCGGGACTTACTGAGAGAGAACAATGACTGCTGCTCATTGGCTCTTGACTCTTTTCTTCACCGAGACTAGCAGGACCTGTTTCTACAATGAGTGACTCATACATCATTAAAGTAGTAGTTAAGCTTTATTTACTCAGAAAGTCTCACTGAAATCAAGATCCCTTTTACAAAAAAGACCTGAGAACACATTACATATTACAGAACAGTTCAGTCATACATACACACATTAACACACATACAGTCACAGGTGAGTTTATAAACTGAATATTGATTAATTCCTTTTGTGTGGGTGGTGGATATAACGGGACAGAGTGCACAGTGAACTCAGCAGCCACACATTTCTCCGTTCTGTATTTCTCTGTTTAGTGTTTTCAGGTTAGGCTAACCCATTGTTGCTAACTTTGGAGCTAACCTCCTTCACTTTTCCAGCACTTGGGGAAACAACAGATGTGACTTTTTAGCATTTATTAACTAACACACTGTATTCTGTACTGTACATTTACTGCCAGACTGACAACTTACTGCTAACCTTTTCCTCTGCTCTGCTCACATCCACTGTCACTTTCCTGCTGCCTGCTCGTTCCATGGATGTATAAAGAAAACCGGATACAGCGTCGGAGGCAGGGCCCCTTTCATTCCTATGAAAGTTGCTCAGTGGCACATGAAGCCAAAAAAGTTTGACTTTCGCGTATAAAATTACCCGGATCTTCCGGGATCATTGGGCCCATAGAGAAAGCGCACAAGACTTTTTTTGGCCGAGCCAGCTACTTCTGGTTTAGCTCACTGGCTAACTTTAAAACAATTAAATATAAATATAAAACAATTCAATTGTGCGGCTCTTAGACTTTCGAAATGTGATCGGACCGAACGGATCAAATTCTGATAGTGAGACGAGTCATTTCGCGGGGGTTGTGATGCTCAAAAAAATGTACAATTTACAGACGTCTCTTTCACAATGTAAGTCTATGAGAAAAAGTCTTTTTGGGCCCAATATCGTCACATGACATTGTAATTACATGGTTTGGCCGCTATGTCAAATTGGCTTCACAGCCCGGCGCTGTTCCTGGGGACTTGGATTGTTCCCACTCTACGCAAACATATTACATACTGCCCTATTTCTTAACGGAGTTACGCTCCCAACAGTTTCCTAGGTAACAACACAGAAGTTGACTCATGTATCGGAACAGCGCCGCACAGAGGCTCCCAAGTGCTATCGATTTCTGAATGAGTGGATATTTGGCGTAATTTTTAGCATTAAAAAATACACTTTTTTGACCTGCCAATCATGGGGGAAACACTGGTGTGTGTTGGTCAGCTGGGGTCCGTTTCACAAAGCGGGTTTAGTGAAAACTCAGAGTCTGTTAACCCTGAAATGAGGGAAACTCTGAGTTTTCCGTTTCAAAAAGGGAGGTAACTCAAACCAGAGAAAGAGGGATAACTCTAGCCTGTTTCACAGAGAGGGGTAACTTAAGCTCTTGGTCAGTTACCGTAGTAACAGACTCTATGAACCTAACCTGGTCGGGACCAGGTTTTTCTCAATGAACCTCGAGTTTCTCTCAGTCTCCGCCCTCTTTCAGAGCCACACACTCCATTTGATTTCCTCATTCATTCAGTCAGCAGGCGAGTTTTGGCGTAGCCTAGTTCTGCCGTCTGTCATTTAAAAAAATCATTAAAAAAAAATCAGAGTCAGTATATTAGAAGTCCATTAGGCACAGTAGGTGGCGACTTTTTCACTAACATGGCATGTCCTTTTGATAACGATCCCGTGGATGAAGGTGCAGCATTACTGCGCAGAGAATTAAATATTCGTTGAGAGATGGTTATCAGACCACGCATAGATGTTCTAGCATTTCCAGACAATTATCTTTTTGAGCGGTACCATTTCACGTCACAGTCCATCATCTACATGCACAACCTAATCCGTCCTTACATTTGCAACATTACTAATCGTAGTCATGCTCTCACATCCCAGCAGATACTGTATGTTGCGCTGCGTTTCTTTGCAAACGGAAGTTTTTTGTACAGTGTCGGAGCCAGCCACTGGCCTTCCTATAGTCTGGCTTATGGCCAGCTCCTCTGCCTCCGTTAGAGGTGGCGGTGCTGGACCACCACCCGTTTTACGGACATCTGCCTTCTTTCTGTTGGCTGAGTAGAAGTCTGTGTTAGTTTAAATAGGATTAATTATTTAACAGAACATGATGTAGATGAGAAGACATTTATGTGTGTGAAACCAGCATTATGTTGGGGATAAAACAACTGCACAGTCAAACAGCCACTTAATATTTACTTTACAATGTAAAACGTGATCAAAATGAGGTACCCCCATGAGATTATGCCGAGGTTTCACCTGTTTGAACAATGTTTTTATATTTTACCCTAAACTGCTGCCAAGTGCGCTTCTCCCTCGCGGGATTGGACCTAAATGAAATAAATTAATAGGCGACCAATCAAGCAGTTTTCCTCTGTAATATTATTGTGATTGCAAAGGACCACATTTAAACTTACGCATTGACCCGAGCAGCGATGTTCTCCCACGCCGTCTCCCTCTCTTTTGCAGCTGCAGCGGTGTTGCACTTCTTTTTGAAAACATGTTCAAACTCGCCGTATTATCGCATTAAGATTTCTAGCCCCAGTGGGGCGAAAAACGCAGCCCTCCGCTTCCCCGTTGCCATGGTGACTCGTTGAATCGGGGCTCAATTGATGCTGGCTTTTATAGTTGTGGTGCACGCGCTTAACTCCAGGTGAAACTACTCCGAGTTGAATAAACTGACTCAAATCAGCTGTTCTGGAACCGGAAACTCGGAGTTTCTTATCTCAGGGTTGATCAACTCAGAGTTCAGGATTAGACTCAGAGTTTGTTGAACCTGCTTTGTGAAACGGACCCCTGATCTCATTTGTTACTGCTGGAGGTCGCTGCTCCACTCCGCTAACATTTATCAATGTTCATCTTGTAAAGGTAATTATTTAGTCATTATGTCAAAAAATGCTTGCGACTGCTGCCTTTTGTGAAGATGAACTACAAGACAACTTGTAGCGGTTTGGGCAATTTGTATTATCCTCAACCCCACAAAGGATACATGGTTAACTCATGACCCACAAAAAAAAATGCTTTCGAAAGACCTTTTGGTATTGTATAAACAATATAAATAACACAAAATGAACACTTAAACAGAGTTAATAAGGACAAACACACCACCATTTGAATTTCCCAAAATTATATTAGAGCACTCACACAAAAAAACAAAACTCTTCCACCAATCAGTCCAGGTCCATAAACAAAAATAGTGCTCCGTTCCGGGTTTTTCCCGTTTCTCAATACAGTTCCGGTTTAAACAGTCCAGTTCCAACAAAATAATCCGCCTCGGGTTTTCCCGGAATTCCAAACAAAAATAAGGAAGTCAGTTCAGTTCTTCACCCCAAAAGCCCAGTCAAAAAAAAAGAAGAAAGATAACGAAAAGAGTACAGTGAAGTCACCCGGCTTAAGCCGACTCACGGTTCAGGGGACGGGTGGAAGCGTGCGTTGTCCGGCGTTGAAAACACGGACGATTTGGTGTATTCGTGGCGATAGGTAGAGAGGCTGCAGTATCCACGGCTCGCGGGCACTCCGAGGGAGTGGCAACGTGGAGCTAGCTCACTGGCTGACTGGGCTAGTGGGGTGTGGAAGTAAGTAAAAAAAACAACAAAAAACAGAATGGGCAATCGCATACCAAAACATAACATATATTTACAGCATGAATGTAAGGTATTTGCCTAGTCCCGAACATAGTTCAAATCCCCATTATTATTATCTTTTTTATTCTGTGGGATTGATCGCCACAAACTCCATGAAGAAAATCCGACGTTTTATAACTACAGCTGAGGATAATATGGGGCTGTGGAAGTACAACTTAGAAATCAAGTTTTTTTAGTATGAAATTCTGTTTCCACAGATATTGAGCTTCAGTAGGGAGATTGTAACACAAAGAGGGCATGTAGTCCTAAAAAAATAACTTCAGAAGATCTCCAAGGAGAAAATAAGATACACCCTTTTACACATGCACATGCATGAGTGCGTGTGTGTAAGTGCTTGTATAGATCTATGTGTATATATCTCAGTATGGATGTGTATGTGTGCGAGTGCGTGTGTGTAACTGAGTGTGTACATATTTGTGTGTATTTCTCAATGTTTGTGTGTGTGTGCGTGTTCCCTCCCACTCCCTCTTCCTTTCCCAGTCAGTTGCCCTGTCTTTACCATACATAGGCATGGCAATTTGTTAAATTGTAGGACTGATTTTGTTGTCGTAGCCTGTGTATTGGATGAAATGAATAGAGAGGTGTCAACCATGTTTTCTAGCAGGAATTATCATGGAGTTATCAAGTTTTCCCTCCTTATATCCTGCAACTAATATAGGGGTGTGATGATCATTGGCTGAATAGAGAGGTATTATCCCTTCTCTATTATCCCTTCTCAGTTGCAGGGGGTGGTGTATCCCTTTCAATTTAAAAGCCTTTGTTTCAAATCAAAAGCCTGCTAGCGTTTCATGCACAGTCCAGCCATATACTAGGTTTTGACCTAGACTTGTTTCAGAAGGGCAGCTCTTGTGTGTTATATACTGTAGGCCTCAGATGAGGCTAGGTTATGTAGCCAGTGTGTGTTGCACTTTAAACATCTTGATTCAAATATATATAATAGAAACTCATTTTCACAATAAAGCAAGGGAACTGGGAGTGTCATCATTTCACTTACACATCACTTCATTTAACTTGAAGGTTTTGTTACACGTCAGCCGTTAAATTTTATTTATTGGATAGCCCCTTGGGATGAACCATCTTGTTTTCGAGGGAGTCCAACGCAAAACATCTCTCTGTATAAAGCAAGGAATTTCTGTCTGTATGTATGTATGTATGTATGTGGGTTTGTCCTTCACATATCTCGAGAACCACTCATCAGATCTACTTCATACCTGGCCTGTGGATTGCTAGGGAAACAGGGAAGTGCAATATTGATGTATGAAGTTGTTTGGATGAGCTGTTCTCGAGATATATATAAAAATATCTCATAAATTACGTTGATAACGTTGATTTGCTTCTTCTGCCCGTGGAGTCAAAGAGCTTAAATACGGACAGGGGCACTCTGCCATTTCAAACCAAATTGTGGTCAGAGGTGGGATTACATCCATAATGTTGATTACTTGCAAAAGTTTAAGAGACTTAAGCTCTGTGTAATGTTACTGTGAATGAAACTCGGCATGTACGTGCAAGACTTAGTGCCCAATGTCTCAGGCACGTTCAGAAATATATAAAATACCTCATAAACTTTGTTTCTACAGTGTTGAAATGCTTCTTCTTCTGCCCGTGAAGTTAACGAGCAGAAACACGGACAGCGCCACTCTGCCATTTCAACCACGATTGTGGTCAGAGGTGGGAGGAAATTGCTATAACTTCAGTGTAAATGCTCCAATCTGCACCAAACTTCACGTTTGATAAGAGTCCCGGCCTGAATCTACATAACAATATTCCATCAGTGATGCAAACTTGCTCAATAGCGCCCCCTACAAAATTTCAACGAGGCAGCCCCCACCATATATTAAACCTACATGTATGAAAATTGGTACACACATGTATCATGCCATAGCTTAAACCCAACAGGCCATTTTGAATTTACTGTTCAGTTTTTGTGATTTCCATGCCTTGTATTTTAATGAACATGTGTCATCTAAACTAGTTTGTGATCAAAAGTTATTAAAATCAAGAGTTTTCACTGGACCCCCTTGCCGTTGTGATGCGGCAAATTTCGATGCATTAAGCAGGAAGTTGCTGTAGCTTGAATGTACATTGTCCAACCTGCACCAAATTTCTCATGCTTGATAAGAATCCTGTCCTGAACACATCTACATATCAATATTGAGTCATAGTCATAGTGCTACGTACTGACAACAGGAAGTCAGCATTATATGACAAACATCATCTGATTCACATGAAATTTTCAAGGTGTGGTCGACAGCTGATTTACAGCAAAATGATGTTCACTTAATGGATGTTCTCTAGCACCACACAGTGGACCCAGGAAATGATATTTAACTCCTTTGTGCAATGTTCGATAAGAGCTCAGTCCTGAACATATCTGCATGCCTGCAATAAAAGCCCTTCGACTGTGCCGCGCCCTGACGTGCACAAGGATGCGAGGGCCCGATCATTGTTGCTTGCAGCTTTAATTAGGGCCCGAGCACCGACAGTGCAAAGGCCCTATTGTAATTCATGGAATTATTATTCTTCTCCATGAAGAAAAGCATTTTTCAGGGGCTAAAGGTGCTCGAAAACTTAAGAAATTTTGCACATTTGTCAGAAGTGGTGAAAAATTTTATATTTTATAGGTCTTGGGCATGGGCGTGGCAAAATGGTGCCCCCAAGGTTACATTGCATGTACAGTAAAACTTTACAAAGTCTAAATATCAACCTTACATATATTCTATATATAGCAAATAAAACTTGTATGTTGGATATGTCACCATCTTAAAAAATGTTGAAGCTATGACTGGTAAAACAATGTGCAGACTATTTTTTTCATTCAAAAACAAATTCCCTATGTTGTTTCAACGGATGTTGCATCCACTGATCTTACTTCTCCTATTACAGTCATGGGGAGGTCATTTCAATGAAACATGCTTGAGCTATACATGGTTGTGTGTGCATGTGGTGAAAAGCAAAGAACACAATTAAGCTTCTGACAAAAAAGAAAAAAAATCCTCTTTATGTAAGCGCAATGCATGAGATGAGATAGAAACATTGACATGAATGTAATACTGACATGAAAACTAATATTAAATTATAAAAAAGATCATTAATTCAACAAGAAAGGCTGGGTTAGAGTCTACAGTTAAGCAGCTCTGTGAGGCTGCACTTTACAACATCAAGTGAGGTTTCCAGTGTGAATTCAGTTGAAATTTACAGCATCTTCAAAAGTAATGCCTGTAATTTTTGATTTCCAAAGCGATTATAGTTCAAAAATATTTTTTGTGCACTTACCAACTGATTAAAAGTGAAAATACACAGAGTTGCCAGTTTACTTTAAATATGTCCAGATTAGCCTTGTAGGAGCATTAAAGAACAAGCGGTTGTCCTCTTACAGCCTGCGTTAGTTAGTACAGATCAATTTTATATGTTTGCCTGTTATTGACTAATTGAATATACTGTTCAGTAGCTTTAACTTGTGTCATTTTAAAATATCACCTGAATAAGTGGTTCAGGAATACACAACTTTCTTCCAGAACTCCAGAACAGCACGACAGAGATTTAACATTTAAAAATTAAAGGCAAAAATGTTTTGTGGTGACAGGGTGAAAGGGTCCCTTCAGATAACTGTAATCTTTGAAAAGCTGAAAATCTCACACTCAGTCAATCTTACAGACAGAACACCATGAGAGAGACAAGAGTTCATTCCCACGCTCACTGTCAAACCTCATTTGGTTTCTCTTTCTGTTCATCTGTGGCTGCTGAGATAGAATCGGCACACTGGTTGTGGTTAGAAAAACAGGAAGGTTAAAGAGTGAGAAACAGCATATTGAAAGTCACTGACTTCACCTTGCAGTGAGAAACTTATGACTGTCTTCAGTGCCTGCATATACAGTATATTGGCTGAGGACTTTTTTATTCCTGATTCAATGATGACATATTTGTTAGTTTTCTTTTAACTGTTTTGGATTCACAGAAGTTCAGGATGATTCACCTGACTGATGGACAGTCTTTCTGAGCTTTGCTTTTCCATCACACCATTATTTATTAAGGCCTGAGCACTGAGTAGTGTGAAGGTCCCATTATAATGCAAGGAATTATTGTTTTTTGGCCAAATTAATCACAATGTTTGAAACTTTGCACATGCATCAGAAGTGGTCAACATTTATATGTTTTACAGGTCTTAGACATGGTTGTGGACAGGCTCCTTAGCACTCCCCATGATATTTCAAATTTGAATCCCCCACATTTAGATTTCACCTAGATGTACCTAATGTGGTATTCACATGTATCATGTCCAGACTTACAAAGAGCCTCTTGGAGCCATACTCTAATCCCAACAGGAAGTCAGCCATTTTGAATCAACTTTGCATTTTTTTTGCAAAGTGAAGCAACTGACAGGCCCCAAAACATGTTTGGGGTATTAAACAGGAAGTTTTTGTAACTTGACTTTACATTTACCAATCTTCAGTTAAATATGTTATGGTCCAAAGATGTAGATTTTGCTCTCTGAGTCTGTAGTTTAACCCAGGTTGAGAATGTGGTTACATTGCATGTACAGTAAAACTTTACAAGGTCTAAATATCAACCTTATATATATTCTATATATATAGCAAACAAAACTTGTATGTTGGATATGTCACCATTTCATAATCTTAAAAATGTTGAAGCTTTATCTTTGTTGTTTATAAAGCATTATATTATTATAGTCTATTGGATTTTTCATACATTTGAAAGTGTGGTTGTATATTTATACAAACCTTTTATATGAAATGATGAACTTTGACTTTAAAAGTCAAAACCACATCTCTTCAAAAGTGAAACTTAAAGACAAGAGTAAGAAATAATTATTAAATATAACTTCATACTTCAACAGTGGTGGAAGAAATACTATTTTTCTTACCTACAGTACGTAAATGAAACAATAAAACATATACCTTCATTGAATATTTCACCGCATTTGTTAAAGACAAAACAGACCAAAACAATAGAAGAAAATGTAAACAACACAAGTTAGCCTTCCATTATATTGTAGACATGGACTTTCAGAACTGTATGTTCGTTTTGTGGTTGGTGGAGAGAAACTGTGGCGCCTCACTCTGAAAACTGAATACGTGACAATGCATGCACATTATACTTCCAACATACATGTATTGTCACGTACTTAGCAGTAATTCACACAGGACTAGTTCTTCTCAAACAAGCTCTGTGGTTTAGTCGGACAGGCAGTCACAGTATACAACACGCTCTGCAAAGCTCTGAGAGACTCAGACACAAAGAAGGAATCTAGAGAAAAAGAGGAAGCAAAGCAATAATCTGTATAAACATTATTACTGTATTTGTTTGAAGATTTCTTCACTGTCATTTTCCACTAAGTGAAGATTTACTGTGTCTTTGATTTGTACAATCTTAATAAGTACAAATCTTTCTTTTCAATTTTCAGACTGTCAGGATGTTGCATCCACTGATCTTACTTCTCCTATTACAGTCATGGGGAGGTCATTTCAATGAAACATGCTTGAGCTATACATGGATGTGTGTGCATGTGGTGAAAAGCAAAGAACACAATTCAGCTTCTGACAAAAAAAATAAATCCTCTTTATGTCAGCGCAATGCATGAGATGAGATAAAAACATTGATCAGATCATTTTGCTTCTTAAAAATGAGGGATATTTCTTACAAGTGTGGTGTGCTTTTATTTTGAAAGTTTGATTGACATGTGTACTGTCAAGTGTGTAGAGACAATAAGTAACTGCAGCTGGACACAGAAAAATACTCATATATTTGAATGGAGAGTGTGAGTGAACCCACACCTTTTTTTGATAATTTACTGCTTCCACATATTTTTGGATACAAACTTCATTCGAACTTTAAATGAGTCACGAGACGTGGACCTACAAATCTTGAATTTACATGTGTTTTCTATCTTTTATTGTTTCTGAGATATTAGAGTGTGAGTTTTAAAGTCTTTTCTTGCTCCTCCTGTGATTTTATAATGAGTGTGTATTGCGAAATGTGTCACAGCAGTGAGGGAGTGACATCACCAGGAGCAGTTGGAGAGGAGGATTTTAGAGTACACTTCTTGTGAAATCTCCTCATAAATCCCATGACTTTGGCCAAATCTTTCATTAAAAATTCTATTTTAATGGGAAATTTCGTTGAGAATCCATTGATACAGGTTTGAAAGTGGTCAGACTTATAGTTTAGATGTCAGAAGCCTCTGTTTGACACAAAGTTTATGCCTCCCCATTGTTTTACATTGTAAGGGTGATGTGGCACTGCAACGTTCAGGGCTTATAAAACCCAAACGGTTTGAGTTATTACAAAGTTTTTAACAACTTTTGTCTAGCACAGTGTCATAAGTCATCTATTAAAGTTTGAAGCCGATACCATTAACGTTCTAGGAGGAGATAGCGTTTGTTCGGGAGCTAAAATTGAGGAAAAGTCTTATTTAGAAAGGTTAATTGCGGATTTCCTATTGGATTTAGGTCAGGGATGTCAGAGTATGATTTGTAGGTCTGGAAGAAATGAATAAGTAGGATTGTCTTTCTACGACAATCCTATGGGCCATGGCGGCCATTTTAGTTACATAGGTGGTGCTAGAGAGAACATTTTGGCACTTTGGGGGTTAAGTTTTACATTTTATCAAATTTTTCACCAGAGCCGATGTCTGTGCCAAATTTGGTGAGTTTTTGAGCATGTTTAGGGGGTCAAATTTAGGGTTTAAGTGGCGGAATAATAAAGAAACAAACGGAACAATTTCGCTGCTTGCAGCGTTGAACGGTTGCGCCCGTCAGGGCGCGGTGCAGTCCAAGGGCTTCTGTCACGGGCATGCAGATGTCTCCAGACCTGGGCTAACAGATCTGACTTTACAAACGTGAAGTTTGGTGCAGACTGGAGCATGTACAATAAAGTTATAGCAATTTTCTCTGTCATGGCAAAACATCAA